>NW_027281658.1:10000-130000 GCF_046629955.1 Centroberyx affinis | reverse complement strand
CGCCTACTCCCCCCCGTACCCGGCCCCCGGCTACCACGAAGAGTACTGCCCCAAGCCCGAGGCTGCGGCCGAGGACCCCGGCGGGTCCAGGGGGCCGCTGTCCGAGCGACACCCCAGCTTCGAGAACCTGGAGCTGGGCTTCACAGAGCTCCTCCCCCCGCTGTACCCCCGCGCCCCGCAGCCTCCCTCTCCCTCCCCCTCCCCCTGGCTGGACTCACCCTACCTGTCCTCCTCGCCCTCTCCCTCCCACTCCTCCTCTCTCAGCCCGTTCCCCGCCGGCAGTCCCATCTCTTCCTCCCCTCTGCCTCCCATCCCCACCTCCCCTTACCCCCAGTACTCCGCCTATCCTCAGGAGATGTGTCCCTCCCCTCCCTCCAACCCGAGCCCCTATCAGGACTTCTACCCGGTACCCTACTCCCACTACGAGGGCTGGGACCCGCAGGGCAGGGTGCTGGGGACGGGACAGGGGGGAGAGAGGGACGCACAGGCCGGCTCCAAGATGCAGGAGAGCCCACTGGAGTTCACCAGCTCTGCTTCTATGCACCACATCACGTTAGAAGAAGGTCAGTTGCAACCAATTTTTTTTCTACCTTCATCTTTATGGGTGCAACATATAATTTGTGCGTAAGATGAAATTGATGGATGCATTACAGATATAGAAAAGCAATGATAGACATAGAAATGACAGAGAAAAGAATTGAATGACTATTGATGGACGGATGGGTTAAAGGTGGATGGATGTGGGAGAAGGTAAACAGATGGGTGGATAGATAAGTAGTGGAATGAATGGTTGCGTGCACAGCTATTGATTAATTGAGTTGGGCAATTTCAGTTTTTATTGATAACCATTGTTACCACGTTGCTGCACAATCCTGTAACTAGGAATTCTACACTAGCTGAGACTGTTGGCAATGTTACCTTGCTTACAATGCATCTTAAAGGAGCAATAAGTCGGATTTTCATGCTTAAATTTCTGGCTTTCAAAACTCACTTTATGGCTCATACTGAACAAAAACTCCCACTAACCAGACACACACACACACACACACACACACACAATCCCCCACAGGGCTACGAGCGAACAACCGTCATTTCAATTACAAAGACTAAAAAGTTTTGTTCTCAAGACAAAAAAAAAGCAAACGACAAAGCAATATTATTATTACTATTATTAATAGTAGTATTTTGCATGGTGATATATGTATTTCCTCTTCAATAGACGTTCCTGTTGGATCTCTCTGCTCCAATCAGCTCCCTATTGCGAAACATTTTTATTGTTTGTGTCAATTACAAGCCACCATACTAAAGGGGGTGGGAGGGGAGGGGTGAAGCTGTGCCAGAGACTTGTGCAGGAGGAGATAAGGTCTATCGATGTTGTTGAAATTCCTACTTGTCCACAACAGAGGCTGATAAAGGTCTTAGATGACTTAACGCCTCTTTAATTCTAGGGAAACATTAACAAAGTGCAAGCTGAACAAACTCTTTGTACCAATGGCACTGCGTGTATGAGGTGGATGGATGGATGGATGGATGGATGGATGGATGGATGGACAGACAGGATTCAGATTTTCTCCTCCTCTCCCTCCACAGTGACTGAGTTCATCGGGGAGGACATCCGATCTTTCCAGTCAGGCTCACAGATGGACAGCCAGCCACACTGAGCTCAGCGCTGCTCGTCTGTCTTCACCCCGTTTGAGATTCAGTATCATTCTATTCCTTATGCACTTGGTATTAAGATGCATCGCTCCAATTAAAGGCAATGTTGAAAAGGGGAATTTGATTACCAGGACACTGTTTGTAATTATGACCATAGGTAACTGTTATGGTTTTATAAAGGGAGACTAATGTTTTTAACATGTTTTCAATATAAATTATACGAGAAACCACTTGGGTATGGTGTGTGTGTTTTATCTTTAGCTTTATCTTTTTTGTTGCACTTGTTTGACACTGTTCATACAATCATCGTAAATCCAGAATAGAGAGAAAATATTTTAAGCTCTACGGAAACTCAATGGTTTACTCACATTATCAGATGTTATGCAAAAGGACATATTTGCAACCAAATACTTAACTATGCGCATATCTTTACTTTAGTTTTAAGGGACTTAAAGCACCAGGATTTCTTATTCGAGTCCAGAGTATTTTTCCTGCCAACATTGTCTCATAAGATTTCTCTGGCAGCCACTTTATCCATCCTATACTGTTAGGACAAATTGCTCTGTTTTGTACCTGGATTTGATGGAACCTGTCTGGGAAATGGCAACAGGATTTGGGTCCCTACATTGTGAAATACCAGTAAATATTTCTGAATATTATTGTGGTGCCAGAAATATGCATAATATTTTAAGGAAATAGCTCAATCACAGAGAAAAAGAGTGAAAATGGCAGATGTCAGGGAAGACCTTAATGATCAATTAGTTGGCTTATAATTATTTTTCATGTCTCAGTTGATGGGATGCCCCCCCAATAGTTGTTGTTTCTGTCTTTTGGGGCGTCCCTTCTCTCTCATGTTCTACATCCACTCCTGTTGAGCCTGGCCGGGGTTCAGTGTGAGCCGACAGGAAGCCATGCAGGGGAATTTTAAGAGAGCAGAGAAAGTGGTGAGACTGAGGATCCTGGTGCAAAGTTGACCTTCTGTGATGTGTGTGAATTTATGTGACCAGGCTGTGACCGTTTGAGCTGTTTGAAAGGTTTCTATGAGGAATAGCCTGTTAGAGTAAATCCACTCCAAGCAGCGCTGGATACCAGGCCACTAGTTGGTGTGACTTCTTGGAGAACGGCGCCACCTGGGGGGGGAATTACAACCAGGACGCCTCAGCTGTCCTAAATCAGCAACTGTTGAGATATTACTCATTCTGTTACAAGTCCTTACAGGTCTTATTTTCTGGTGTGTGCACTTTCTCCACTAAATGGACTGTGGCTACGACAAAGATAGACAAGGGGCTTTAATTATTGCAAAACAGCAACAACGAAAAAGGCAATAAAAATGAACTGACCTAACAAAAAAGACACTAGAGTAGCATTGTACGTTTTCTTGACAGTTTTATGGGCCTATATGGTTCAGCGCAACCATAAATGGGCATGTTGGGGACTAGGGACTGAAAAGCCTTAATGGTAAGACATAGATACAGTTTAGCGTTGGTGTGGAGGTCTGAACATCGTACGAGTTGGACCCACACTTGGAATCTGAAGCCGTAATTCCTTCATGACATCAACTCTTCCAGCTCCTCCTTTTCTGTCTGGCAAGGGCTCAGGAAAGGTAGCTGCACATGGAAAGTTCTTGAGAGGTAAAATGTAAAAATACACAGAAAGAAGGGCACCAAGTAGAAACCCTTCGCCCAAGACGCATAATACATTCCCCTTGGTTGAACTTTTCATTTATATTTTTGTAGTCAGGGCAGATATAGGTTTTTTGAACATATCAGTTGGTTATCTAATGGCACTGCCATTCTCTTACCTAGAAATTTGTACAAATAGTTTATTTTCTTATAATGAAACTAAACGTGTATTCAAAGCAAAGGCAAACTTTATTTTTGCAGCACATTTCATACACATTGTGCTTCACATATAACACAAAAAATACATTATTTGGATAAAAATAGGTAAATCTGGGTAAATAAGGATGATAATAAAAACTTGTATCGTACTCCAGTGTAGGAATTAACCTCTATATCTATGATTGTCTGTTGATTGAAGGTTTAGTCACATTTCCAAAGTGTCATAAATCCAGTCACATCCATCAATTATATTTTTGGATTCAGCTTTTCCATAGTCTCTTACTGTAATCCTCCTCTGAGAAACCCACACCCAGAGTCATTTTGAGAATCTCTGCAGCAGATTTTTCCTACCACTGAATAGATGGGGTGGGTCAGCCTGCTAATCCATCTGCAAGAATTTAAGTAGTGCGGGTTTCAATGGAGAGTTTTAGTGTCCCATGATCTACAGTCAATGCTGTTTCAGAGGCTTTTCTATCCTAACAAAAACAAAATTCTGGGGAAACACTGCTTTGACTATAAGTAAGTTATATTATGTATTAATTTCTTCTTTTTTATATAAATATTGTCCTTACACAGTATGTATGAGCTCAGAGAATGAACTGTGATTGAGCTTTTTTGGTCCCTTTGAGCATTTCATGCCTGATGAGGCAAAACTTTACACTTCTATTAATCTGTTGTAACTAAGAAATGACTGTGATTATGAAGCTTTAACTGCTGTGTACTGCCATATTCTACCAGATCCTTCCGATTGATGTTTTGTCTATTGGTCAATTAGTCATTTATTAGTCTGTTGGTAGTCACACTTAAGAAATATGGCCCACAGGCTATGGAAGCTCCTTATCTCCCTTTACCCTTTTGTTCCTCTTCTTATCTCTCCATATCAATTTGAAAACGATCCAGTTTCTTGACTCATACATGGAGAATGATGATGGTTGCTTAGCTCACCACAGACAACACACGCATGCTATAGACTTGCACAATAATGAGAAGTAGACCACTTCCTCCACCTTTATGTTGCCCAACAATTAATTTTTTTTAATTTTTTTTTACACCAAATGTTATGTTATGTTAATGTAATGTTATCTGCAGAACTAGAAGTGTGCGTTCACCCTGCACTGCCATATTGTTCAGCAAAGACACAGTGAACATATTTTGAATGTTAAAGTAGAATTGAAGCCTAAATTTATGTCTTGTCACATGGATTCAACTCAAAGTTTCACCAGGGGGAGGCATAATCTCAGACATCACTGAGCTCTCCACTAGCCTACATGACTGACACATACAGGTTGATGCTACAGTGCCAAGTGGAGACTTAATGGGAATGCCTCCACCAGATCATAAAGAGCCTAAGTGATAACAGAATGACCATTATGTCTAAACCTGGCTGTGGTCACTGGAAAACTAAATTCCCAAAAGGCAACCTAACTATAGGATCACTGAAGTATGTTACAGCAATGGAGAGCAATCAAGTTTTACATGCTCAACTACACTGTATCCTGCTGACTGTTTTACCACACAATACTGATACTAATGCTATTACTAATGTTAATGTTAATGCTAATGCCAATACTAATACCAATACTAATGCTAATACCAAGACTAACCCTAAACCTAGCCCTAACCAACACTAATACTAATACTAATGCTAATGGTAATACTAATATACATAAGTATCAATACTGATACTAAAGTAGCACTAATACAATACTAATATTAATGCTAGTGTTAATGGTAATACTAATACTAATATCAATATTGATACTAATGCTAACACAAGTACTAATGCTAATACTAATATTAATACTAATGGTAATACTAATGCTAATGCTAATCCTAATTCTGATACTGATGTTAATGCTAATACTAATACTAATTCAATCATTCATTCATTTTCCAAACCCACTTATTCCTATTCAGGGTCATGGGGGTCTGGAGCCTATCCCAGCATGCACTGGGTTGAAGGCAGGGAGACACACTGGACAAGTCGCCAGTCTATCATAGGGCTCATAAGACTAATACTATTGTTACTACTGAACCTAACACTATCTCTAATACTAATACTGGTATTTGTATAGCAGTTTATTTGACCTGTCTGGCTGTTGTGTTTCAGCCCAGAATTTGGTTGGGAAAGATGAGTCCCACAGGACAGAGAAGACATCCATGGACAAATATTTTAAGAGACTCGTTATATATTCACACATAAATCTGCCTGCATGGTGCAGAATGACAATTGTAATGCATTGGGAAAACAAAAGACAAGAAGTAATGCATACGAAAGATCATGTTAGAGAGATACTACATGGTCGTAGGACTGTTGGAAGAACAGAAGCGACACGTGTCTAAGGACAAGACTGAATGGACCTGAGAGAGGAATCTGTCCATCCATGAATGCCTGATTGTGTAAGAAGATGACTGTGTAGAGAAGCAGAAGTTCAAGAGGTCATATGAGAAGTGAGAACTGATTGAGGAGTATTGTATCAGCTAAAAAGATTAGAAGAGAGAGGCTCATGTATGGTTTCCAATATTCATCCCCAAGGCGAAGGAGTTCAAGCTCATGGATATTGGAAGCAATAAATTAGAACACGGGGTCAATGTAGGGTCAGAAGTAACAAATGTGTTGATATAGGAACAATGAGAATATTAGGGAATAACCCAAGAAAATTGCTTCAGAAAGACTCTTTGCTTGCACAGCTGGTTATCATAAAGACTCCAGATGGCCTGGAAGGAGAAGGTGGTAAGAGGGAAAAATGTATAAGAGGTAAGCCAAACAGAAAGCAACAAAAAAACACTGCTGGGAGAAGATAAGCACACAAGAGGTTAGGCTCCAAGTCTTAGGCTTTTTTGTTGGCATTTTTGCTTTATTTTGATAGTTGACAGTGGCGAAGGACAGGAAGGATGAGAGAGCGGGAAGGGGGTGACATGCGACAATAAAGGTTGAAGGCCGGATTCAAACCCAGGACTTTGCGGTACAGTATGTGCCTAACTGAGCCACCAGGACGCCCAACTCAGTTATTTCTAATACTTAAAACATTACATCTGTTGAAGTTGTTTACACTCTTTAAAACAATTTGCCATTAGCTTTTAATTTCCCTTTATGGTAACCAGAACTTATTTTTTTCACTAAACTTTTGGAATTAAACACTCCTCCTCTACATCTGTTGTTTTTGTCTTCCACACATTGAGCTGAATTGCTTGAAGGTTTTAAGGTGGTTGCGTATAATGTTCTGCAGACTGAGTTTAATCACTGCGGGACAAACTACTGTATGAGTATAGTAGAGATTTTATTGAAATTTAATGAGGCGATAGTCAAAGTCCACAAGGGTTTAGATGGTGATATCACAGTATGTCTAATTTTATTGATACTTACCTTGGGGAGACACATTAAGACTAGTTTGGTGGGTTATAACTCATTCATGGTTTACAGTAAGCTATTAAGTTAGTCGGTCCTAATACTCAGTACCCAAGGAAAGGGGAGTCAGATTGACTTTGGTCATTTTCAACACATCTGTGTGTCTAGTTTGGGGCAACAAATTACTTTGTTAATTAGTGTGTTTTCAAATGTCGAAAAGTGAAAACGCGTGGTGAACCAAACCAAACCTAACACTCAGCTGTGTTGAAAACGACATCCGTTTTAAGAGTGGAAACATGATGCTGTGTTTCAGACAGACTTCTTTCTATGGCCTCTTTCATTTGAGATTGTATCAAGCTATTGTAAGACTGATGACTTACACTCTTTGTTCTTTTTATGGGTCAGAGTGGGAAGTCCAAGAATTAATTTTGTTTTTTAAGGAGAGTAGGAAGGCCACTCCCCGTAGGACGTTTTCCTTTTTACAACAGTAGGAAGGCTTAGGGGGGGAAGACTGTAAAACAGACACAGCCAAGGCAGAAGATTCTGGCAGGATTCAGTCCGGTGCCAGCAGAGACATTTAAGGTTTAAGAGGCGGAGGTCATGACCCACTGCATCATCTCTAGGAACATAGCCATCATTTTTCATTGGGAGGGAGGAGAGCAAAACAGAAGATTTAGAAGGAAAGATTCTTATGGGATTCAGTCCGGGGGTCCTGCCACTACACCAGTGTTTCAGCAAAATAATACACATGCTTATAATGATAACAAAAGATGAATAGTATTGTATTACACGTTTGTTAGACTGTAGTTCCAGTATTTTATGTAGTACATAGCCCAAAATGTACATAAACCAACCACTAAAGACATGAATCAAATATTTCCAATAACAATGTGTCATAAAACATTTCAGTTGAAGTAAGAAAACAAGATTACAATCAGATTCACACAGACACACTACTTTACTTTCTGAATTCCCCCCCTATTCTGCTATTCAACCTGGCACAGCGTGACAGACACTCCGAAACACATGAACTCAAAGCCAGGATAGACCGGCTCAGTGAATCTAGCCTGGACTCTGTGCAGGAGCGTCATGGTGTCGGACACGCAGTAAAACGACAGACTCCCTGCCTTGTGGTCCAGGTACACTCCTATCTTGCCAGCCGCTGGACTCGCTATTCTAGTCGCCACATTCCCATGCCAGAAGGTACAACCCTTCCTCGAGCAAAACAAACTCCACGACTTGTCATTGTGTCCGAAGTGGGCGTCGTTGCCGTCTCCTTTCCTGGCCATGGATTTACAGGCCACTGCGATGTTGACGCCTCCCCCGCTCCACTCGGCCTCCCAGTAGCAGCGACCGGACAGGGCCTGGCGACACAGCACCTGGCACCAGTAGTCAAACCTGTCCGGGTGGTCCGGACCGGAGTGGTCCCTGGTCCGGACCGTCACCGTTCTGGACTCCTGGGAGACACTCAGGTCCCTGTGGGCCGTCCTGGAATCCACAGAGAGCTGCAGGGAATCTGGGAGTGATGGAGGAAGGAGAGGGAGAGGGTGGGAGGAGAGGGGGAAGTATGATGACAGATAAAGTAAACAGAGGTGTATAAATAGCACGCATAGAACAGATGCTGATTTAGAAGAGTTAATATTAGGAACTTCCTTCTGATGAGTTGCACCCCATTGTGCATAATAATCCATGTCTTGGTGGCCAAGTCTCCTCACCTCCATCTACATCTCCCCTTCATGACGGAAGTAGATTTAATAATTGAAATCAACAAGAAATCAAAGTTCTCATCTGGATTTCATCTGGTTGCCTGACTGTTTTATCCACTCAGTGTATACTCACACTTCACTTTCAGCTCAAGCAATCAGGCAGTGGATTTTCTTCAAAAGTTGAAAACTGACATTTTATTAGCGATAAAACGGGGCTCCTATATCCAATCTATAAAGAAATTGTATGACTGATATTTTTGTTATGTGATCAACATTTAAGTTTGGATTTTTAAGTGACTTGACTTGCCACAGGGGAACCCACAACCAACTGTCTTTCTTTCCCATCAGATAAGTTGGGCAAACAATACTTAAAATTGCTTGATTATACAACTATTGAAGATACTGTAGCCTATATCGTATACAAATTTGTATGAGGAAATTTACAGTTAAATTACAAATTGGCTTGGTGTCCAGGCATGAATCAAACTGTGTAGTTGGTTTAAGACAATTCATTTTACAGTTTAAGGATTTTATTTTGAATGGAATAAAGTGAAAATTGAATTAACCCCAACCCTGAAATTCAGTAAGACAGAGTTAGCCCAGTGTTTGTATGAAGCTCTTAGTCACTGAGATTAATCCCCAGGGCTTCCAAAATAGTCTTAATTGAAGTCTGTTTTGACTTACAGTACAGGAACTCTGGTCTGGCCCTCGGCTCTGGACTCTGCAGGAGTTTCACGGTGTTTGCTGTGAAGGAAGAAGCATTAAACTGCAATAATAATAAACAATAATAAATGTCATAGTATTATCTTGACCTTACAATAGAAACTTTTGCAGTTCAGTCAACACATCAGCAAAATGAGACTTCATCCTTTAACATAGGTTTTGTTGAAATGTTACTCCCACCTGCTCTGGATATCTTTGGCAGTTCCCTCTTGAATAAATCCTCCAGCCTCTTCTGAAGAGCGGACACTGAGGACTGCACCGTGCCAAAATCCAGCAGAGGAACCACCGTGACACTGAGGGACTCTGTGAGCTCGGCCTTCTGGGAAACTGACTGGCAGTTCTGGAGAGTGAAATTTAAATAGAAAAAGACAAGAACATACCACCAAATGTTCCCTCTAAGCCAGTGGTGTCCAGATCTGTGGTATAGAAGAGTCTGTAAGTTTTCATTACAACCAAACTCTACTCCAGGTGATTTGGCACTCCGCCAACGCTATGAAAGTGCCAAGATATACCAGTTCCACATGTCCCTTTTCACCAAAAGTTAATCATTTCTTCCACGTCCCATTTCCAACTATTTCACATCAGGAGATACATACATATTTATGACTAACTGAAATGGCACATCGGATTTGCCTGTTCAAATTCTAGCCACTTTTAAGCATTTTAGCCGATTATTATACCATGTGACCAATCAGCACTGTGTTTGTTTAGTGGCCATTAGGGTTGCCATTCAAAAAAAACCAAACAAACAGAAAAAACAATAATAATTCTTATCTCTGCTGATAGGCACACAATGGTGTTACCTGAATCTGTTTGGAAGTTACATACCTCTTTGTGAGAAGCCTCACGCACCGCCCCCCTCTTTGGCCAAAGAGGGGCGTGAAAAGTCATGTGAAAAGTTAATGAGTTCTTCCTTGGCCCATGACCAACCTTTCCACAAAGTTTTGTGTAAATACATTCAGAACTTGTTGAGATATTCTGCTAACAGACTAACAGACTAACAGAGAAACAGACGGAGGTAACCAGAAAAGGGAGAAACCAATTTTAGTTTTTTTTGTTTTAAAAGTGTTGTAAAAGTGAAAAACTTTGTGTTGAAAGTGTTGAAATGAAACCCTGCAGACTCCCTGGCACAGGACTGGACAGCACTGGCTCAGAGAGAACATGCATTCCTCCCCGATGAGTAATATTGATCGTGTACAGTCTGGTCGGTAAACACTTTACTGGACAACTGGTGGCTCTGAAGAATTCCCTTCTTCACTTATCTACTAAGTGAAGTTCATTGATTAATGCACCAACATTGCCAAATTTTTTAAAAGGTTCTTACTCACACAAGTTATTTTCTAATGACCAAATCCAATCCAAAGTGATAAAATGATGGAAAACATTAGCATTTATATTGATTTTCCCCACTTTTCTGTTATATATCAAAATCTAAAGCTATTTCCTAACATTCACTATGGAATGAATGCAATATAATTAACAATGGGGAACAATTTTCATCATTTCTTTTCATAATATTCTTCAAAATGATCAAATGATGGAATCTAGTATAATGTCAAAGGATATTTGTATAAATGAGGTCCTTGGCGAGTAATGGACACTAAATAGAAATCAGTGCAGTCACCTGGAGAAAGTAGATGTGATCGTCAGTGTTTGCGAGTTTCTCCAGCTCAGCGTCTCTCTTCTTCAGCTGAACCAGCTCCTGCTCCAGTTTGTCCATTAGCTGCTGAGTCTGGCTGACGGCCGTCTCCTCCTGACCTCGGATCAGCTCCCTCACCTCCCCGCGTCTCCTCTCGATGGATTGGAGGAGCTCAGTGAAGATCCTCTCACTGTCCTCCACCGCCGCCTGGGCTGAGCGCTGGATGGAGGTTCAGAGAGAGGTCAAAGGTTGAAATATTGTTGACACACCCAAACTCTAGATATCCACCATTTGAAAACTGTGACACCTACTTTTACAAAATGAGTGGTAGCATGAACATAAAACTCAGTACGGAATATGATTGAAGTTATCGTCTATCCATAACCCTTTACAAGATATTAACATTTTAGAAGATGTGATCATTTACATTTTTAAATACTGAGTAATGCACGGCAAATAACATTTTCAAAAATGAATATGTTTAGTTTTAGAATCCATGAAATACTCCATCTCTACTCCATTTTATTGCTTCTCTTTTGAATCTATGAAAAGAATACAAATGAAGTCATGTTTCAAGTTTCATATTGGAACACAACTACCAAGCAGTGCTTGGTTTCATTAAAAAACCATAAAGTCCTGTTCTTTTTAAGGACAGCCATTAATAAAATGAAGGCAATAGATTCTGTTTAAATCTGTGTGGGGGAAGTTAATCAGTAACACTCCCCCTTCCCTAAACTACTTCAATGCCCTTGAGCAAGGCGCTTAACCCCCAGCTTCTCCAGTAGATCTGGGACGCTCCCAGGTGTGAATGTGTGTAACTGGAAGTGTGAAGCAGGTTGTTGCTGAAAAACAGAATGCACGCTCAGCACATCTTCCCTGGATAAATAAAAAGATATAAAAGCAAACAAAAAGAGAATGCAGTGCAGCTTGGCGGGGTTTCAAAGCTGCCTCACACTTGGCACTTCAACAGAGGAATCGCCCGGCGGATCAGGGCGGTGAATCACCTTGAGGGACTCCAGGATCCGCCTCAGCTCCGCTAACTCCTTCTCCTTGGCCTGGACCCTCTGCCTGCTGCTTCTCCTGCTCCGCCCCAGCTGCCTCTGGACACACACACACACACACACACACATAACAAGCTACAGTATGTTTTGCAGGATTTTGCACACATCGTTGCACACATGCATACGCGCATTCCTGCATGCACTCACGCACATGAGCGCACACAGATACATGCATGCATACACACACAATAGAGTGATTACACAGCAAAAAAGACAAGCTGTCCAGTGATTTTAACTTGTGTCCAGAGACCTATCAAGCTTATTTCATGATATTTCTAGTCAAATTATCTCACTGCACTGGGAAATAAAATCTGCTGGTTTCAATAAATTTCACTTGATACGTGCCAAAATTACTTCTTTCAAGAAATCATCATAAAACAATGAAGAAAATCTTGAAACAAGAATCTTTCTCCAACACAATTTCACTTTAGTAAATGTCCCGAAACAAAAGAAAAGAGTAAAATTTGTTGAAACTGGTAGTCTGCCAGTGCAGTAAGATGATTTCACAAAAAAAAAAAAAAAAGCTTGATAAGCCTGGATACAAAATAAAATAATACATTTGTCAGTTTTTGCAGTGTAGTGGGGCATTCTGACATCTTCTCCTTCTCCAGTTGACTCCCTTTCTGTATTATCAGATCCTGTGGTGACGAAAGTTGAATTTGTGTTTAGTCCGCAAAACATTTCCGAACGAAAAGACTGCAGAAGTCTCTCAGGAGCTGTACATCACATCACATCAGTTTCAGAAAGAGGAAGGTGCTTTGCATATGGAAACTTGGAGCTCATTCAAACTAACAGACTGTTCAGAGGCTATATGCCAGTATCAGGACACACACACAGACACACAGACACACACACACACACACACACACGCACACACACACTATCTCGTGTTGAATAACAAATGTGAAGATTGCTATCATCTTGCAGCCCCAAAGGCAGATGGGGGGGGTGGCTAATATTTGACTATGGGAATGGAAATCAGTAGGAACACACATCTAACTGTTACATTTTGATGGCCCTAAGTCTGATACTTATCAGGGAAATGTTCTTACAGGTGAAATCATATAGCCTGATATCAATTCACGAGTTCCTCAGTTCAACATGGGGATAATGTTTTCCCTACCACTTCCTTCTATAACGGTGGCCTACAGGCTGATAAAGTGGGCTTATGACTGGTTGCTGTTTCACATCCTCAAATCCCCTGACTGTCCTGGGAACAGGCTGGTAAAAACGAATGAGTAATACCGAAACTTTTGTTATTTGTTCCCCTGCTGCTGCTTTTTGCAATAAATGTATTACAAATAATTTTGAGTGTGATCCTGATTTTTTCACTGAGAATAAATCCTACACAGTTCTTATAAAACATCTCACTTCAATAGAAACAAAGAAGCAAAAAAAAAAAAAAAACTTAGGATGGCTGTAATGCTTAACTGCACTTTTGCATTATACACAAACAATACCAGCTGATTTGATATTGTTTGTGTATAATGCACTTATAGCTTTCTATGTTTTTGTTTGTCTTTTATTATCAGATTTTGTTGCTTTGTATTATTGTTGTCATGTGTTAAGGTTTGTTACTGCCCATGTCCAAGTACATATCATGTACATTTTGGGTGACTTTGAGTTAATTAATGAATGGAAAAGCATGGAAATCACCAACACCGCCTTCTCACACTCTGTGGTTAAAAGAAATTTTCAATAATTTACAGCTTGAAAAAATCCGATATACACTGAAAGGCTCTTCCAAGAAATTTAAAAAGATGTGGGGGCCTTTTTTTGCCTATGCAGATAAAATTACCTTCCCAGTTATCCCCGAATAAGATCCCATTTTATCTTATTTACTTATTATTTTTATTTATTTATCCTTATTCTGGCCTGATGAGGTTATAGTGTTTACCGTAGTATGTGAAATATGACCAAGCTGACTGTTTGTGTTGTGTTTTCCTTTAGTTGCTGTGTATTGTATGTTGTTGTTTTATTTTTACTGTACTACTATGTCACTGTCACTTACAAGCGCTTTACATTATTGTCAATTTGTGTTTAAAAACCAATAAACAAAGTTCATTAAAAAAAAATAAAAAAAAAATGAATGGAAAAGCATTCATCACTCAGTCTGTCAGTCATGCAGTAAGACAGATGATCAGTTACCTGTTTCTCGGCTCTCTCGGCAGCAGCCGGCACAGCGTCGTGGCCCCTGTGCTCCTCCACCACACACAGCACACACACACACTGCCGGTCGGTGCGGCAGTAAATCTCCAGCAGCTTATCATGATGGGGGCAGACCCTCTGCTGAAGCTGCATGCTGGCTTCCACCAGCGCGTGCTTCCTCAGGGCCGGAGACTCCTGGTGGGATCGCAGGTGGGCTTCACAGTAAGACGCCAGACACACCAGACACGACCTCGCGGCTCTGGAGGCCCCGGCCGGGCAGAGATCACACCCGACGTCTCCAGGGCCGACAGAGCTGTGAGGCAGAGACTCCTGGACCTCCATCCTGGATAGTTTCTCCACCATCTCAGCCAGGATGGTGTTTCTCTTCAGGATGGGTCTGGGGCTGAAGGTCTGTCTGCACTGCGGACAGCTGCTGGTCTTGGAGGGATCGTCTGCGCCCCAGTAGCTGCTGATGCAGCCCATGCAGTAGCTGTGGCCGCAGGGGATGGCCACCGGCTCCTTCAGCATGTCCAGGCAGATGGGGCAGCAGAACTGGTCCCGGTCCAGCGGGGACACTGTGTGGGCCATGCCGGGACAGAGTGAAGGGCTGCTTCCCTCTGACAGGTGCTGATATATCACAGAGAGATGATTACATTATACAAAGCAGATACCTGCAACCACACCTCCCAAGTGGTGAGCTTCTGTGTGTGTGTGTGTGTGTGTGTGTGTGTGTGTGTGTGTGTGTGTGTGTGTTGTCTGTGCCTGTTTTTGTGGCTGTGTGTGAGTGTGTGTGTCTATATTAAGTAGGTCAGTCAGAGCAGAGAAATAACTTTTTTTAGACTATATTTTGCCATTTTTTCCTTTATTTGATAGTTCAAAGTGGAGAAAGACAGCAGACAAATGTCCCAGGCCAGATATAATCCCAGGACATTATGGGCAAAATCGCATTAAATAATCAAATTGATGTTCATCATATTTAACTGCATGGTAACGTTAAGTGTGATCAAACAAAAGTGTGGTCAAAGAAGATTGAAATTATCAATGAATATTCCTAACATAATTGTGTATCACAATATCACAACATCATCGTATCATCACAATAGGATAAATAATAAATGATAATATTGAATAATTGCCAGCTCTAGAGCATAGACTTAGCCAACTGGCGTATCAATCTGTTTATCTATTCAGTCTGATTGCAGGTGTGCTCATACAGATGGGGCAGTGAGGAAGACTTTTGTCGAAACGTCTCCCATCTCATGTAGGACTATTTTTGTGTTACTAATAAAATAAAAAAGTGTCGAGCATGTTCCTCTTCTTTTGTTTCCTTAGCCAACTGAGCCACCTGGACAATCCAGAGAAGAGAAATAAATTAATCCATACATTCATTAAAGGGGCCCTACTATAAGAATTCAAATTTCCCTCTATTTATATACATATACAGTATGATTAAAGATGTAGACAGTGTTAAAATTTTTGTTTGAGTGGTTCAATTTAAAGTCTATTTTTACAGGGAGTTTCATATAAACTGTAGTTAACGCATCACAACTGGACTTTGTCCTGATTGGCTCCCTTCCCTCAGGCGGGTTTGCAGCATTTGAACTGACACACCCACTGGAAAGCCTCCAATCAGCAGGCTTACCTCATATGAACTAGAGGAGCTGGTTGGCCAATCAGGGTCCAGTATGTGATTGTTCTGCCTGAGAGTCTGCAAATTCATTTAATAAATACCTTTTTAATGAAACTACATTTATTTGCAAAACCTCATGAAGAACATTATTCTTATCCTGAGCCATAGAATATTTGAAAAAAAAAAAATCATAAAAACTGGATAATACTGTACTTTTAACAAAACCAAAATGCGACAATACAATAATATTAATATTAATACGACCACACACACCTCTTTACCATGTGGTTTTATTGAAACACTGGATTACATTTTCCTACAACACTGATGTGGTATGCACACTTAAAACACGAACAGTGGAATATAAAAAAGTTAAAGAATGTAACACTAACATCAAGAAAAAGAGAGGCATCTTTTTGATCTCTCTCTCAGTGGAATTTTTACAGCAGTACAAAACCAATGGGCCCAATTGAGAATGTATATTAGTTTAGTGGTGTGAGTTAGACACTGATAGATGCTTTGATATTTGGAGGCACCAACATACAGACAGTTGGATCACACATATAAAATACTAACATTAAGTGCACATTAAACCATAATTGTCTTTTTTTTTTAATCCACAATCTTGCATAATGTTCTTGCCACATATATATTCTCGTCATTGATTGTAGCTTGTAGATATACATACAATATCATAACATGAGCAAAAAGCTTGCCTAGCATTCCTCATTACATCATGTAAACTATTTTTTTGTACTATTTCAAGTCTTGAAACATTGGAGCCGTATACAAATCCTTAAATTAATCATACAATTGATGAATTATACAACTGGATCAGTGAAAACATCCTCAGCACTGCATACTGTAAGGAAAAACAAATTGGAAGTGAGCTATTTTGAAAAAGAAACATATTTGCCATTAATCAAATTGTAATTAGGGATTACTTTAGTGAAATGATAATAACAAAACAACAGAAAATCATCTTTCTTTGGACTTTTCTTTTCTTTTCTTTTGGACTTCAGTTTGTATGGCAGTTAAATCTTTTCTTCCTATCAATGAACTTGATCTTGGCTCTGGACATACAGTATGATTGTTTCCTACATTTTCTCCTTTGGCATTGAATAACAGAAATACTGCTCGGCAGTCTCTTTATGGCTGAAATCAAATTGAAAACAGACTTAAGGCAGAACATTGACATATATATATATATATATATATATATTATGCAAAAAAAACAAAAAACAAAACAGTAAGCCGCCATTTACTTTGGTTTCTCTTCATTCCTCATCACTGACTACGTTTACATGCACACAGTATTCTGGGTGTTAGCTTGTATCCTGGTTAAGGCCTCATTCATTCTGTTAACATGCACACTCATATCCAGATCACAAATATCCCTGTGTACATGGAGAAATTGAGTATTTCTAGCATTACAACGGGACGCAAGCTTGCACTGATCTGAAAAACCAACAGTAAACAGGAGAAGGTATTTGCATGCCTTAGATCACATCGGCACGTACCAGCAATCACATTCAGGTCTCTCATAATGGAGATAGGAGTTTATCCAGGTCTTTGGAAACATTTAAATGCACCGACTCATGAACATAAAACCTACGTATTTAAAGGGAATATTGTTGTACATGTAAACACAGCCAGTGACTTCAACCTCTCCATCTTTCTCTCGCTCTCTCTCTCTCTCTAATATCGCCCTTTCTCTCCTCCGTTATCTTAGGCGCTGACAAACACCAGGCGGGCGGAGTAGATGAGGTCGGCCAGGTAGAGGATGAAGTTGACGGCGGTGAGCACGGCCACCGCCATGAGCTTATCCCAGACGCACAGCCCCATCGTGCTGCTGCAGTTGTAGGGCCTGTCTTTCATCCCCCCGTGCTTGGGGTCAAAGTTGAAGATGGGCCAGATGATGGTGACCGACAGGTAGAGGACCACAGCCAGCAGGGCGTAGGCAGAGAGGAAGCGGGCGAACGGGAACGGGAGGCAGCCGGTGCACTCGCCCACGCAGAGCACGATGATGGCCGCCGACAGGATGAAGCAGATGCAGTAGACGGCCATGCAGTACTTGAGCGCCTCGTGGCGGTCGTACACCACCGGGTCGCTGATGAAGACGAAGATGACGCAGGCGATGAACGTCTCGCAGACCTTCAGCAGGCCGGGGGCGGTGGCCATGTAGCCGGCCACCTCACCGGGACGCGCCTTGCTGATGCTCACCTCGCTGATGTAGGTGATGGTGGCCAGGCAGGAGAAGACGGTGGACACGATGCGGTAGTCGCGGATCTCGCTGCGGCCCGTCGAGCCCTTGAGGAAGTAGAGGGGGAAGATGATGGAGGCGGACAGGCAGAGGAGGGCGGCGTAGCAGGCGAAGGTGATGGGGAAGTTCTTCCAGGAGACGGGGGCTCGGGCCTGCAGGCCGAACAGCTCTACCAGGAGAACCAGCAGGGTGCCGGCGAAGCTGAAGGCCCAGCAGAAGATGCACCAGTCGCCGGTGCCGTGGTGGAGCCGGCCGCCGTGGACCGCCACCGAGAAGGCCACGCACGAGAAGATCAGAGCCGCCACCCGTGTCCATAGGAGGGGGTTGGAGTGGAGGACTACAGGCATGATGGGAGATGTAGTAGGACACCGAGCTGATGAGAAGAGTGGAACTGGGAAAAGTTTCGGCTCTCTTCTTTATTTCCTCTTGTGCAGACGAGTTGGATTCACGTTCCTCTGGTTTTCACCCTCAGCCACTCACACAGAGAGAACTGTGAAAAACAGATAATAGAGAGAATTGGTCAGCAACACATTCAGTATTAATCATTACAGGTGTTAAAGGGTTTTTTCAGTGTCCTCTTCTGACACAGAAGAGGACGTCCAGATAGAGAACTACAAGTGACCACATGAGGGCAACAGCTTGCCGGCTCTGTAGGCCTACATGCCATTTGCTGAAACACACAATGCTGCCATTGTATTTTTATGAATGGCTGAAAAAACAAGGGAAATGATGAAAAAAAACAACAATTTAAAATCCAAATCATGAAGGCAGCGCTGTAATCTTAATTAATCTTAATCGGCAGATGAATAACTGGTCGAATTAACGTTTACATCTCGATTTCTCTTCTGTTTTCTGCTTCATATCAAAGTCAAGGCTGCTCTCTCTACAGCATTCCTGCGCCGCAGCCTGTGTCGCTCTGACATTCCTCCGTACACACATCCTTTTAAACGGGCGTGGCGCCGGGACCTCCACCGACCCCACAGCGTGTCTGTCATCACCAGGACTCTCCTCCCTCGTTCCCTCGTTCCCTCATCCACTCCCAGCCCCTTCATCTAAACTGCAAAAAAAAAATCTATCTTAACAAGCCATTTCATCTTGTGTTAAAATCTTTCTTAAAGGAGAAAACCTCTCTTGGATGCACAGTTATATATCATCAATCTGTGATGTTCAATAGATTCCAGGAGTTATTTTGTGATAAAGTGGGTTTTTTTTTGGTGTGCCCACTTTCACTCAACCTGCCTCATCTACTTCTACTTCAGTTAGTGATTTCCAATGTTTCTCAGAATGACTTTCAATAACGCCCAGAGAAAGGGTGTGAACTTGTCTCAATCAACTGTGCTGTGGGGTTTTACGCATAGGTGGAGAGAGCAATAGCGATAACGATACCAGAGTATGAGCAAGAGAATGGGTTTTTCCAGCTATGAAAAAGGGAGAGTCGCGTGCATTACTCAAAACACAACATGTCTTGTCGCTGCATTGCATTCTGGTCTATTGAAGCTGCTGTTGGTGGAGAAATCTGCCTCTTCTACGATGGATTTCTCTCTATTTGATTGCTGAAAATGGCGGCTCAAGAAGGAAGCCCTCGCTCTTTGATCCTGAGGGACTGACACCAAAACCTGACGTTTACCGTTTAGATGTTTTAGATCGCTGAAACATTTTCTGCTGTCAAACTCCACTGTAGCTGCACTAGAAATATCTCGATGTGACGTTACATCGTCTACATTTGGCCATTTATCCATGAGAATAAGAAAAATCCACCACCAAACAACATAATGAGTCCAAAAATACGGGTACGTTTTAAATAAAATCTGCCGTTAGACTAGACTAAGACTAAGACTGCATTGTTTTCAATGCAGTGTCACTTGTTTACGGTCTTGCAGCAAATGCCATTGTCTCGAAAAAATGCCGATTACACAAGATTTTGTTACTCGATTCAAGAAAATCCTTGGATCAAGTTGTTCAGCACTGGAGAAAACTTTACTTATTTCACCATGTCAACAGATGCTTTTCTTGACTGTAAGAAAAATAAGATTTGAAGTCTCAAAAACAGATTAAAACAACAACAACCACAACACAATAACAATTTACGATGGACATTTTTACAGTGCAGAAACACTCTGACCCAACTGACTATCCACCCCCCCCCCCCACACACACACACACATACACACACACACACACACACACACACACTTGGCTCCACAAGTGCTGCAGTCCATGCTCCCAGTTTACATAGAGGGACAGTTATAAACAAGGTGAAAACGCCTGTTTACATTAGTATTATTAAACACCAAGGAAACCATCAGGAACGGGGGGGGGGGGGGGGGGGGCTGAACATGGCCAGGGAATGAAGACGACGACAGAGGGGGTGAACAGAAAGAGAGAGAGAGAGAGAGAGAGAGAGAAGTGAAGAAAGTCCAAACTGTACAGCTGCAGAATGACTAACTTAAAGCGGAGAGGAAGGGAGGGAGCGAGGGAGGGAGGGAGGAGTGTAAAAAAGAGGGAGGAATACGGGGAAGCCCTGTGCCTCGGCCGCAGAACGACACAAAGTTTAAACACAATGATGGAGTGGAATAGCAGAGGAGTGAGTCACCAGGGCCCCTCTCTCTCTCTCTCTCTCTCTCTCTCTCTGCCCCTCCCTCACCCCTCTTTTCCCTCTCTTTCTCCCCTTTTTTTTTCTTTTCTTGTAAGATTTTCCAATTTGTGATGTATTCCAGATGTGCTGCAGTCTGGCCACTGCTGAACAACTGGTAACTTTGTCATATTTGCCAATTTCTTTCCTTTCCTTTCCTTCTTTTCCCTCCTTATAGTCTCATTTAGCGGCTACTCCCTCACTTTTCCATCCCCCCTCTCTCTCTCCCTCTCTCTCCCTCTCTCTCTCTCTCTCTCCCGGCTCAATACTCCCACTCCAGCTTTAAAGGAAGGGTACCAATTATGTTTCATGTAAACCACTCAAAATAAACGTATACGGAGGGCCGTAATGGAAAAATCAATCCCCGCTCCCGCCATTACTTGCTGCTTATGGAATCAAGTCAGGAAAAATGGGGGGAGGAAAATAGCAGAGAAAAAACAGAGAGAGAGAGAGAGAGAGAGAGAGAGAGAGTCCCGGTGTGGAAAGTGACGTTTCGCAGCACAGCATGGAAAACACAAACAGGGGCACTTCCCTTAATAAGGAGAGGGACCCAAAATAGGTTCACACTTCGGCCTGCAGCAGGACAGCAAACAGGATGTGACAGAACCACGCTCTTTTGCACAGTCACTTTTCACATAAACAGCAGGAGAGCACTTGCACACACACACACACACATACACACACACACACAAACACACACTCCCACGCCTACACACACACACGCCTCGGGGCTGAGATGGTCAGGAAGGAGTGTTTGTCTCGGGCAGAGAGGTCATGTGCGCTGGTTGTTTGGTTGTCATGACACAACATCAGTAACTCGATTTCACCCATAATCCACTTAGGGAGGATCCGTGGGCCGAGACACAAGACAGGCTCTGTCAGCAAACCGTCCCAGAATCCCACAGTGATAGGGAGACAGACAGAGAGAGAAAGAGAGAGAGAGGGAGAGAGAGATGGTAGCTTAATATCAACATTAGGGTTTGACCGATACGGGTTATCGTTGTATTTGACCTTATTCATGCCAAAAAAATTCCAAATATTCAGTGTTTTCCCCCAGAATTTTCTTCTTATCAGGGTGAAAAAGCCTCAGAAACAGCATTCAGACCATCATGGGACACTAAAACTCTCCACTGAAACCCAGACTGATGAAATTCTTTTAGTGTTATAGCAGCTCTTTAAAGGCAGAGTGACTCACCACACCTACTGAATGGCAGGAGAAACTCTTGGGTATGTTACTGCCTTTAATTAGGGAATTAAATTCATTCCAGGTTCTCCAGACTGTTTTCATGTAGCTGTGGTATAGGAAGAAACCTCTATAAAATGACACTGATACCTGATATTTAATAAAAGGCCAATATCTGATCAATATATTAGCAGACCAATATATCGGTCTGATATGAATATGAATGTTGAACCATGAGGATCTTGTTATGGCAGTGGGAATTTTGCCATATGGTCTATTGCTTATCAAAGCTGCCCTCTGTGAACCAGTTATATTCCAGTCTAAATCAATATTTAACCTATAAAAGAAAAAAAAAAAGCAGGGATGTTTACCACAGTTTATCCCAAGCGCACACAACATTTAACCACATCAATTAACACTTTCCCCCCCCCACAGAGAGACTCTTAAGCCTCGTGAACCCCGTCTGTCCCGTCCGTCCGTGTGACAGCTGCGCGCTCTTCCTCCAGAGAGGTTCATGCTTCATTCATTGACAGCGGAGAGGTGGGTGTGCCCCATGCCGCACCCTGCTCCCCCACAACACTCTACTAAACATAAACAACTGGAAACACCAAAAAAAAAAAAAGAACTACACTCATCTGGGAATTATCATTTTTAGAAGGATACAGGCAGATATCACAGCAAAAAAAAAAAAAAAAAAAAAACACGCAAATGTTTGTAAATCTGGAAATTATAGCCTAATGCAGAAAATCCCACAGTTGTATCACAGAAAATACCGTAAAGTACAATATAAAGTCGATATAAACTCTATTGGGTACCACACACACAGCTGAAGTCGCTATAGGAATATTATAGCGATTTCCCCCCCCATTTACTCTCGACTAACTCTTCATGTAGGCGCCTTTCCAAACTCGCTTCAAACTCAGACAATGATGTCATTACAAAAACATGTCAAACAAAGTGTCCACTGTGTAACACTGGGGAAATTAACTCCAACCTGCGCAAAAAAAACAAAAAACAAACCCCACAATCATCCTGACTGGTGTTCAGCTCTCCCAAGAGGCATGCAGGTAAGCAAGTTGCAACAAGTTGCTGCCAAACAAATTTCCTGCGCAAACTCACTCACTCACTCCAACACTTCTCCTCCTCAGTGTGTTCCTGCAAAATCACGAAAATTTCTCACAATTTCTCCCCCCCCCCCAAAAAAAAGTGTTTTACCTTCCAGACACTTTGCTCCTGCTACTCTTTGTTCTCCGGGGTCTCCAGCGGTGGAAAATGGTAGATTGGAGGTCCTCGGCTGCCTGTCCTGACTTACTACCCTCTCTCGGCAGCGGCTCCCCGCCCAGCAAACCAAATTAGGCATCAAATGTCTGCACCGTTATTCACGTCTCCCTGCTGCGAGTCACCTCCCATCCCTCCTCCGGCGGCTCGGGCCACTTTTCTATCACTTCTTAACACAAGGGAACCAGGGAGGAACCCGATTTACCACCTTTTTAATTAACTGGATAGAGTTTACCAGCTTTTTATACTGACAAATTCATAGGGCATGTACTGTATATATCATGGTAAGCAGGAAAAAACAGAATGAATGAAACTTTTTATAGAGCAAACTGCAAGATATATATTTTATTCATCTGAATGAACAGACAACACCTGGACATAACCTCCATTAACACTATTTAACTGTAACTAATAACTGTTTAACTGTTAACTGTTAGTTCAAAATTATTTATATTTGTGTGTATGTATTGCAATAATTAGCCTAATCATTATTGTATGTACAGTATGTAAAAGTAACTATACAATTCTGATATCATTATTATTCACCAATATCCAGTGTAAATGATACTTGATCTGTTGATCTATATAGGCCTAATATATGGTATAATTATAATAATTAATTACATTTGTTGTATTTGTTGTTAATCTGAGCTCATTGGATTGAACTGAATTGAATTGACCTGAACTGAACTGAATTGAAACTGTTTTATCGCTGGTTTTCTTCTGTTTTATTTTACTGTAAGTGCAGCAGAATTACAGAATTACTATCAGCGCCTGAAGAATGCGGAATATTTTTTCAACTCCAATCTGAATCATGTCATTTATTTGTATGTGTTGCTTAGCAACGGCGACAGTATAGCCCCTAGTAACCGTTTTTATTTACTGGGTGAAGGTGACGTGTGTTTCCTGACCGGGTTAAAAAAAAAAAAAAGATCATCAAAACTGAGAGAGAGAGAGAGAGAGAGAGAGAGAGAGAGAGAGAGAGAGCGAGAGAGAGAGAGCGCGAGAGGAATGTGTCCACTTCATATCACATGCACATTCTTATGATAACTACAAGATTGCTTTAATTTGCTTCATTCCGTCATTAAGAGCCATAATAGGCAGAGTAGGAGACACACACACACACACACACACACACACACACACACACACACACACACACACACACACACACACACACACACACACACTGATACAAAGTGAAGTGTGATCAGCATCTTAATACTTTGGCAATATTGTTCTCAACTTTCATGCCAATAAAGCCTGTTGAATTGAAATGAGAAATAGAGAGCGAAGGAGCATGTTCTGTTCCATTTCTATTCTATTCTATTCTATTCTATTCTAGTCTAGTCTAGTCTATTCTATTCTATTCTATTCTATTCTATTCTATTCTATTCTATTCTATTCTATTCTAGTCTATTCTATTCTCAGAATTACTTCCTCAGTAAGATAAATACACAGGAATTTGCCATGGTGACAGTGATGCAAACACATATCGAAAACATACACATACAAAATGTTGAAACACAGTATAGGAGCTGACAGTCTCCCCCATTCTATTCTATTCTATTCTATTCTATTCCATTCTATTCTATTCTATTCTATGTGCTTTATTGGCATGACAGTTTACAAACAATATTGCCAAAGCATGTAACAAGGAATTAATCATCAATTAACAAACATTTCAGAAAATTAATCCCATTGCCACATGTATCATTGTGTATTCTATTCTATTCTATTCTATTCTATTCTATTCTATTCTATTCTTGCCTTGTCTTGTCTTGTCTTCTTTTCCTATCTATTCCTATAAATTCGTGTCTTTTCGTGTTTTCTCGTGTCTATTCGTGTTCTGTGACTTTTTTTTTTCATCGCCACCAGATGGCGCCAGATCTTAAACTTAAAATTGAGGCGTGACGTAGGCGTGCGCGACATGTTTTACAACCGGGAACGTCATTTTTCGGAGACTGGACAGGGTGTTTGTTAAAAAAAAAAACGGTAACATGGCGTCAGGATCAGCCGAGTCGTCCGCTGGACAAGACGCGGAATTGGACGAGTTATTGGACAGTAAGGCTTGACATTTAGTCTTTAGAGAGACGGTTGGTTTTACCCGCATTGGTACATTTTGTTCTGGAAAAAATCGGCTGTAATTCGGCCGTTTGAACGAGTCTGTCACCCCGGGAATGCGGTTGGTCCTGCTTGGTACAAATATCGGAAAACTAGCTAAGGTTAAGGCTGCCAACCAAGCTTTTCAACAAAGTACCACCTAAAACTGTTTGGTGGATTTAGATGTGTGTTGTCTTTGCAGCTGGCTTCGTGATAAATGTCTTCATGTTGTGATCGACATCCTCATCTGCCTTTTTTTTTTATGTCTCTGTCCTTGACATTTTATTGAAACATGGCTTACTTTAGACGGCTGGACACCTGTTAGTTCAGTTTTTAGAGAGTGTAAGACACGAATCCTATCTCATTTGTGTATTCATCACTTGGGCTTGCGGTGCAGTGCCTGTGCTGAAACCCTCTTCAGTAACTACTACTGCTGTGAACACTGGATAAACACTACAGGATCAAATTCCTATTCTTTAAAAGCAGTGGTTCTCAACGTGGGGTCCGGGGACCACCAGGGGTCCTTGAGGGCGTCACAAGGGGTCCCCAGCAAATTGATGAATCGTTAAACTTCATTATTTCATTTACAAGAACAATTATAGAATGTAGGAGACTGACTATTTTGCATAGTTTCTCTGTTATCTCTCTTCCTACAATACAGATAGTCATGGAGTTCTGGACAAAATCATATCTAACAATAAAAATATTCTCAGATTTGGGTCCGAGGGACAAAATCGCTTCAAATGGGGGTCTAATGTGGACTAAATTAGGGGTCCTTGATATGAAAAAGCTTGAGAACCACTGCTTTAAAGGAATAGTTCGCCCCAAAACTCACTACTCATCCCCCATGTCAGTAGAAACTCTGTTGAAGTTTGTACAAAAAACCAAACACACAGCGAGTTAGCCTTGTATTTCCATCTCAGCCATTGAAGTGAACGGGGCCGTGTTTTTACAGCTCCATCAAAGCATAAAATATCCATCAAATACAAACAACTCTTGCAGGATAATCCAAGGGTTTCATAAGTAAACGACTGCACTGTGGGTCCAAAAGTCCAGTATTGGTGTAGGCTGTGCGTGTGACCAGAGCATTATCAGGGAGGAAAATGTAGGAAATAATGAGGTAATATTGTACTTTTGGATGCACAGAGCAGTCATTTGGCTACAAAACACTTGGATCATGCTGCACAAGCTGTTTGGAGAAATTTAATGGACATTTTATGCTTTTTTTTTTTTAAACGCCCCATTAACTTAATTAGTTTGGGAGAAAGCTGAGATGGAAATACAGGGCTAACTCACTGTGTGTTTGATGATCTTACAAATTTCAATGGAATTTTGGACAGCATTGCGGGGAGTGGATAATGTCTGGATTTTCATTTTGGGGTGAACTATTCCTTTAACAGTCTTGCTAAGTGTGGGCCCGGCTCTCATGTTGTCCCTCCCTTACAGGTGCGTTAGATGACTTTGACAAGACATCGGCCCCTCCGGCCCCCGAGGCTGCGGCCGCTTCCTCTTCAGCCAAGAGCGGTGCAGAGAAGGTCAGTTTGTGTCTGTGGAGTGATGGTACTGTTTCAATGTTCATGTTAGAGCTGCAACGATTAATCGATTAGTTGTCAATTATTAAATGAATCGCCAACTATTTTGATAATCGATTCATCAGTTGAGTAATTTTTAAAGAAAAATAAGTCAAAAATCTCTGATTCCAGCTTCTTAAATGTGAATATTTTCTGGTTTCTTTACTCCTCTATGACAGTAAACTGAATATCTTTGGGTTGTGGACAAAACAAGACATTTGAGGACGTCATCTTGGGTTTTGGGAAACACTGATCCACATTTTTCACCATTTTCTGACATTTTATAGACCAAACAACTAATCGATTAATCGAGAAAATAATTGACAGATTAATCGACAATGAAAATAATCGTTCGTTGCAGCCCTAGTTCATGTCTCTTTTCGCTAAGTAAGTAAAGACTATATGACAGGGACTCCCTCTTGTTTACCTGTGTTATCTGTTGCTTGTACAGTGTATTTTATCTTGACTTTATCTTACTTGGGGTGCTCTTGGCTTGCTGCTTGTGTCTGATATACATCTGAATTTGGGTATAGTGGCCGTGGCATAATTTTATTGTCCAGTACCCAGGAGATAAGTGGTATTTAACATATTTTAACACTGAGTACCCAGAAGAAAAAAGACTCAGGTTGTTGGAGAAAAGTCAGTGCTCTTCCTCGCTCTTCCCCACTTTGTTTACCTGTTGTCGTCTGTCTGTTAGCCCCCCCTGCTGGAGGACAGCAAGTTCTTTGAGACTCTGTTCGAGGGGGACATGGCCTCCCAAGCCAAGGAGGAGTGGGAGAAGGCCATGACTGAACTGGCCCAGGAGGAGCCCGAGTTACTGCAGCACTTCCAAAAACTGTCAGAGGCCGCAGGGAAAGTTGGTAAGGTCCATGGTTTCAGTTATTTGTTGTTTGTATGTGTTCTTGTGCTCTCTTTACTGTTTCTGTAGCCTTGTATCTGTGTATTTTGTGCAGGTACTGATGTGGCCTCCCAACAAGAATTCACCTCCTGTCTTAAAGAAACCCTCAGTGGCTTGGCTAAAAATGCAGACAACCTGCAGGTGAGTCAACAGAGAATTGAATAATTCTTCAAAACTAGAGGAGCTAAACTATGGGAGAATTTACTCACTATTTGGGTTGTTTTTTCCTCTGATATCATACAGAGTGCAGGACTAGCTGGAGACGACCTCGTCAAGGCTCTGGAAGGCTTGGGATTGGATGAGGGCGGAGAAGGGGGCGGGGAAGACGGAAACATCCTGCCCATCATGCAGTCCATCATGCAGAACCTCCTCTCTAAGGAAGTGCTTTATCCATCTCTCAAAGAAATCACTGCTAAGGTACGCCTCTGTTTTTAATAGTGGTTACTGTACAGTTCTCATCTCTTTTCCGTCTGGATAACTGTCGCTCACCCTCGCAGTACCCAGAGTGGTTGGACACCAACAAGGCCAGTCTTAGCCCGGAGGACTACCAGCGCTACGAGCAGCAGGCCAAAATCATGGGAGACATCTGTAAGCAGTTTGAGAGGGAGGAGCAGGGGGGGGCGGAGAAGGAGAGCGTGTTCGAGAGCATCCTGGAGCTGATGCAGCAGGTGAGGCTCCACTGTGTCTTGATACTCGGCGCGTTTGATATTTTACCGATATTCAATATCTTACAATTTGACGATTTTTCATGCCAAAACATTTCAAGCGTTCAGTGTTTTCCCCTAGAATATTATTCTTCTCAGGGTGTGAAAGCCTCTGAAACAGCATTTAGACCATCATGGGACACTAAAACTCTACATTGAAACCCAGACTGATGGCCAATACTTGTAGGGGAAACTCTGGGATACATTTCATTACCTTTTTAAATTAGGAATTAATTTACAGAACAATTACATGAATAAATGAAATGCGCAAAGAAATTTAAATTTCACTACAGGTTTTACAGATTGTTTCTATGTAGCTGTGTTTAGGGAGGAACCTCCATCAAATCAGCAGTGGACGACGTGACTACCTGACAGCCAATACTTAATAAAAGGCCAATATTGGCCCGATATATCTGTCTAACCCTAATGTGAAAACACTACCTCCTTACTGCTAGTTGTGAATGGAACTCACTGGTGATTTTGATGCTTTTATTTCCAGCTGCAAGACTTGGGCCAGCCGCCCAAAGAGCTAGCTGGTGACGCGGTAAGTTCTCCTTCTGCCTTTAGTCAGAACCGTGTTTCGATTTTTTGAATTGATTTGATTTGGGAAATGGAAAAATACATGATAAAAACAATTAATGTAGATTTGACCCCTGTGAATAGCACAAGAAAGTGTTGCTTAAAGCGCTGATTTTCCATTGTGGTCCTTGATGGAAGACACAATAACAATAACTTCATATAACATAGAACACAAAAAAACAATAAAAACACAATCAAAATAGTGTAAAAGATCATACATTGCACTAGCTAAATTGTTTTAATACTGGCCACCTGCTGAGTTTTCTTCCTTTTTAACCATAGTTTGTCTCCAAAGACTGGACCAGGGGACTACTGTTAAAGACATGGATAGATAATTTTAATGATTAATTCAAGAATTAGTTAATTAGCACGATAATTAACACAAACATATAGGATCATATTAAGAGAATGGGATGAAGTGTCCAGGAGAGGGAAGGAACCCAAGAGGGATCACACATGACAACAGTCTTCCTCTCTCTTCTCCCCCTTCAGCCGCCCGGCTTCAACTTCGACATGGAGTCCCTCAATCTCCCAGGAGTCCCCGGGGCGGGCGCGGCAGAGCAGTGCTCCATCATGTGATCAGGGAGCGGCGCGGTTCATCAGAGACACTGAAGCCCGGGTCTGTCTGGGTGCGTCAGAGATGGAGAGCGAGGGAGGTAGGGAGGGAGGGAAGACAGAGTGTGAAGAAGAAAAAGTGTGAGGAGGTGTCAGGAGTGTGAGCGGACCGTCGACTGTTCTCCCTGAAGTGGAAGAGTCTGGATGGCAGACACAATGAAGGGAGGCACGAAAAACCAACAGGAACCACACACACACACACACACACACACACTCTTCTCTCGTGTCGCTGAAATCACTGAACGCACAACTGACATCGTAACATCCCCGCTTTAGTCTGTCAGCGGCTGCCACAGCTCCTTCACGGCTCGGTTTGTGATAGCATTCCCTGCAAACGAAAATACTCTCAATGTTGTTTTTACAATATTACAATACTGTTTAGCCTCATGGTAAACACTATCCAACCACTTCACGGGTATAAACAGTGCCTTCGCAAAAACGGTTATTATTTTAGGTCGTGCTGTAAGGTGAAGGTTCTGCCATTTTTTCAGCTAAGCACTTCTTAGGATTATGGTTTTTAAAAAAAAAAAAAGATGTGAAATTGCAATATCATGAGAAGTTCATTCAACCATAAACACACACTTCTGTTTCTACACGGGCGCAGGATTTGACTCACAAAATTTGCCGTTGTCACAATTTAACAATATGTGTGTACATAAACATTGAAAAATTGAGTGTATATTTGTTAACTATTTAAAGAATCGAAAAGACAAGTGAGGAGCGAATGCCTCCTAATCTATTTCAGCCAACTAATTTAACATGACCCATTCCCTGTGTTTTTTTTTTTAATTATCATTATTTAATCCAAGTATTGATTTGAAGTGATGTGCAAAATAATAATAATGATTCCCGGATGCCTTTGCTGTGGTTACAGTGATCGGTAGAGTTAGAGTTGCAAAGTGCTCCTCTGTGTGATTGCCGGTGTTTTCAGATGTGATCTGTGGTTTGGCATTCCTGTGAGGAAGGTGGAGCGCTTGGCCGGTTGTCAGGAGTGTTTACTACTCGATAGCATGTATGTCCTCTATGCCCTGCATCGAGGAAAAGTTAGTGACAGGGTGCTGAACATCTCGTATTGTATCATACGAGGAGAAAACAAGTTGATAAACGCATGCAGATGCAATGTAGAGTAACAAATCAACACCAACCACCAGCTAGATGCTTCCAGATTTTGGCTGTATGACCTTTAAATTTGTTTACTCCACCAGCCACTTTGATAGGCAACCATTTGTAGGATTCTTTTCTATTCTAAAAATCAATTCAGCTGGTAAAAAAAAAAAAAAAAAGTGAAATTGGCTTGCAAACTTCTGGAATCCACCGGCCGCTGTGGCCAGTGGACAAATGTTTACTGCATCGACTACGGAGAGAGGCCTGGAAAGCAGGCAGGCCATCGGCGCATCATCAATAGCTGCACACGAGGGGCTTATTGTGGAAGGATTAAGCGAGCCACGCACTGAAAGAGATTAGATTTACATCAAATACTGCGGAGGGGAGCTGTGGCTGTGTTTATTATACTGGGGGCATGTACAGTCTATTCAAACCTCAGGGCTGATGCCAACATGCCCAGGGCACGGTTAAAAACATGCAACCTGTAATTTCACACTACTTTTTTTTTTTTTTTTTTCTTTTGTTGTACTTTGTAAATATCACTATGGAATAAACTAATGGTACAATGCTACTGAATCTGTGTCCTTTTTTTCTGGATTTATAGCAACTGTCAATATGTTTCTCCTTCTGAACTTTTTGATGAAAAGTTTGGGGGAATGAGACGTGACAAAAATGTGCTTCTCGTGTCACAAATTGGATAGAGATGGGTAGTTAGATCAAGTTTGGTTTGTGTTTATAGTAGGCATACTTGTTCATTTCATTTCAGTGTTTCTATCAGCAATGATGTGAAGCCACATCTGAGAACTTTACAATTTTAGTTATTTATCTATTTTTACCAAATCACAAAGCATTACAATGTCAGGCAATCATGCATCTTCCAAATGCAGGTTCTACAAAGAAACACAAATTACTACAATATTTAAATGACATATTTATAAATTCATGTGAAGGTGACAAAGACAATGAGAAATTAAAAACAATAGATATACAGGAAACTTTACGGTTTTAAAGCTTGGGAATATAGGCCTTTCTTATGTGACATGGTGCAATGCGTTTCACTGTAATGGACAGAAATAGGCAGTTTAGATTAGCTATGACTATGGTTTAATCCAGACGGCGCGTGTCAGTTCAGATCTATGTGTTCTATTTCTATGCGCCATGACGTGACGCCGCCGTGGAGCTTTCTGCGTCAGATTGACTGCACAACTTTATTGTTCAAAGCAGGAAGACACGACAGGCTACGTGTCAGGAAAAAACCTACGGAGAGGTTCAGCTAAATGGGCGAAGGCGACCAGGACAGCTAGCCGCTCTGGAATATTTGATTTGTTTTGTATGTTTTGCGACATATTATATCTTGCTATAGCAGTTAAGTGATAAGACGAGCGGTGCTGTTGCCCAGTCACGATGTTAACCAAATTTGAAACGAAATCAGCCCGTGTCAAAGGTAAGCCGATGCTAGCTGTACTTAGCATAGCAGTTAACGTTAGCTAGCTGGGAGTACGCAATGTTTTATTCAGCTCAGTGTACACTGTTATTGTTATTATGTTACTTCAATACCTCTTCTTTAATAGTAAGAGTCTTATATATCACCGATTGTGACTTTTATGCATACAGTCCATGCTTCGTGCAGTCTGGTGATATTACTTGTACACTGCATCTGGTTAGCTAACTAGCTAACTTAATGTCCTGCTGTCATAAAGTTGTTAGTCATTCTCTCAGTTGCTGCTGTTTTTTAATCCCCTGGCCTATTTACAGATGCCATCGTCTTCTGAGTTATTTAATTCATTATGTTTCCATTTTAGGACTGAGCTTCCATCCCAAGAGGCCATGGATCCTTGCAAGTTTGCACAACGGCGTCATCCAGCTGTGGGACTACCGGATGTGCACGTTGATTGACAAGTTTGACGAGCACGATGGTAAGACAGTGAAGTGAGGGTTGAAAGGTCTATGTTAGTTAAACCTCTGTTTGGTTTTCTTGATGGATATGTGTGATGTGTTTGATGTGTCTGTCCCCAAAGGCCCCGTCAGAGGAATTGACTTCCACAAACAGCAGCCTCTCTTTGTGTCTGGAGGAGATGACTACAAGATCAAGGTGAGACTGCAGTGACACCTTTTTAAGTAAAAAAAATTCTGAAGTTGGTGGGTTTGTACAAAGACGATTCACCCTGACGAACAAGATGATTCACTGCAACTTGCAAATCTTTCTATATCAAAAATTGCGCTTACATGCGTAGCGTTTCTTGATGTTTCTTGCTCACAGATGCTCATATCTCAGCAAAAATCTTATTCAGAAGATTTGAACATGTGTCTTTTATATACAGCTTCTAAATATCCTTGGATGTATCCCATGAATAAAAACATTATTCAGAATAAGCCCAAATATTTAGATTTATATGATCAGGATATTTAACGGTACTGTATATCTTAATGGGTAGAGTACACTGCTGCAGGGGGTTGATGCTCCCAGTCAAATGTGTGCACCTGTGGTACTGTAAGGCCTTTGGATTGGAAGCATCCATCATATGATAATAAATGGATAACAACATGCATTTTACACCCTGAGTACTTACTCCTGTGTTTTGGCCAGGTGTGGAACTACAAGCTGAGACGCTGCCTCTTCACTCTCCTCGGACACCTGGACTACATCAGAACCACCTTCTTCCACCACGTGAGTTATTCTGCCTCTTCAGCATACATCTGCTTTGTCTCTTCTCATCACTCATTTCAAGGTCCAAGGTGACTGCTGATGATCACAAATCCAGAGTCTGTATCCTCTCATCTATGTAGAAGAGTTGAAACTCAATCCCTTTCCTTTCTGCAGGAGTACCCCTGGATTCTGAGCGCCTCGGATGATCAGACCATTCGCATCTGGAACTGGCAGTCCAGGACCTGCGTCTGGTAAGACACTCTGTGAACTGCAGTGTTTCCCCTGCATTCACTGAACAGCTGGAAAGTTGCTCACTTGATAGAAACAATAAAAAAAATTGTACATTTACATTGATTTCATATCATGAATGTTCTTGAGCTGTATATATTTATTTTCTTTTTTTTTTTAATTACCATGTGCATACTCTGATAGAAAAGAGACCTATTTGCTAAATTTTAATTACATTTTTTCTATATTACTTATATTTACATGTTATTACCTTTTTATATACTACTTATAAAAGGCAACTATTCCCAAAATATTTACTTTTTTAAATGTCAAATTCCTTGTATGTGCAAGCTGTCTTGGCCAATAAAACTGATTCTGATATATAGAATGGATTGGTAACCAAATTGTAGGCATTTTTATTCACAACAATCACTAAAGCTGTTACTACTGTAGATCTAAAGGAGCAAACACCAAATTCAACCCCCCCTTCTCACACACACACACACACACACACACACACACACACCTCCCACTGCTTATTACCATTGTAGAGGAACTATTTGAGCTACCTTTGTTAGTGCAATGAAGAAAATATAACGATGACCTACATTCCAAAGCTTTCTGAAATCATGGCATATTGTGCATACTTCAAATCAGTAATATTCCCTTTTCTCCCTTCTCCCCTGCAGTGTGCTGACCGGACATAATCACTACGTGATGTGCGCCCAGTTCCACCCCTCTGAGGACCTGGTGGTGTCTGCCAGTCTGGACCAGACCGTGCGAGTGTGGGATATCTCCGGTGAGAGCCTGGGGGAAGCGGACCACAGGACAGCGGGCAGAGTTTGGGTGGGGGTGGGGGGGCAGAGTGGTATGGATGAGGAGAGAGAAGCAGGAACAGGACGAATATCAAGTCCTGAACCTCTTCCTCTCCTCTTTGTAGAGAACAAATCTCTGTGGGCTGTTTGCAGAAACACCTCTCCTTTTAGGTCAGACAGAGAAACAGGCAAACATCATCTGTTGTTTATAGTCCAAACTCAAAGATAGTTTGGAAAGAACAGGGGCCCCAAAATGGCAGAGAAAACAAGAAAAAACAGGTGCAGGGCTTCCTTGCATGCATGCAAAAAAAAAAATCACTTTAATATAAGTAATTGTATCCACATGTCAAAAATAAACAGAGATGGCACACAACGCATTTTAACCTAAACAGGTCTTCTTCAGACTTTGGAAGATATGCCATTTCTGTTCATTTTTGACATGTGGACACAATTACTTCTATTAAAGTGACTTTTTTGCATGCAAGGAAGCCCTGCCTCTGTTTTTCTTGTTTATAGTCAGAATAAAGTAAATGTACTTGTAGTGAAGTCATTTAGTTAGCATTCTGAATGAAAAGAGGGCTGGCAGGGAAGACGGATGTAAGATGTAGTCGGACTAGCAGGTAGCAAATGGGAGAGGTGTTTTTGTGCTTCTGCATGCTTTTAATCTCTCTGTCTGTTGATGGTTTTCCTTGCTTGTTCCTCCAATCTTACTTGTCTTCTCACTCATTAACCCATTAACTGGTTTTTACATTTCCTGTCGTCTTCACATGAACATGCAAAAACATACGGATCTATCTGTGTCTCCTGTCCGGGGGATTTTCTTTCACATTTGTTAGCATCAAGCTGGCTGCATGTCCATGTGTGCGTAAAGACTCGGTGCTCTTTTAATGTCTGTGAACTCCTAGATCACATGACGCCTCCACACGGTGTCCCACCATTCTACATGCATGGCAGCTATCCAGCAAAATAGACCACTTGACGCAGATATTATAGAAAACATTATAGAAAAACCCACACTGCATCTCATGCTGTTATTGTACCATTTATCTGCTTTAGCTGCATAAATTGCATCAAGAATAATTACAGTCATGACTACTAACTGGTGTGAAAGTGTAGCTCTTTAAACTCACAGCCTCCTCAATACTGACATAGAAATGTCCTTATACTACCATGGCATGACAGTTGCACGGCTCGCTGTACTACCAAAAATATCTACCTATATAACAATTTTTTTATATTTCTTGTTGTAGCGACAGTAACCTTACCATTATCTATTGTAATATACAGCGCAACTTCATCGGTAACTCATAAGCGTCACAGTTAGAATGTATTAACTCTGCATGTGACTCAAACATCGCAACAGAAAGATGCATGGGCTTTCTGACGTTAATAAAACGAAACCCTGCTCATATTCCTGACATCCAATGCCCCATCAGAGCACCTCTTTACAACCCCAGCCACCACCCGCCCCATCAGCCAAATCCACCCACCTCCTGTGTCCTCCTTATCCCATGCTCTCCTCGGAAACATCCGCGCCTGCACACGGGTTCCTAGTGCCATTACTCTCCTCATACCATTCTTCAAGTTCTGTTGAGCTGTCTGTCCACCGCATCATTTCAGCGGGCAGGAATCATTAATACAAGCTGTGTTGTTTTCTCGATCAATTTTTTTTTCCGATCTAATTTGAGTCTGGGACTTCATCGGCATAAATTTTACCGCTGTCCAATCCAATGATGAGGAATTGTGATTCTCTTCTGTGTGTTGCTGATTCACTAACCCAATCAATGGTGATGCTACAGCAGTGATTGTTTCCAGACTCAAGTTGGCGGGGAATGAGAGAGCAGAGGTTGTGTTGGTGTTTTTCGACCCTGTGTGTGTGTTCAGTAGTCCAACAGTTATTTTTCCCCTCCTCTTAGGCTCTCTTCTTCCTTTATATTGTTTTATACAGTATTTGATTGTGTGTTAACTTGTATCTTGATTCCATCTTTTTCTTCCTCCCCTGTACTGTGGTTGTGCCCTGTGTAACATGAATATGGCTCCCCCTCCCCTCTTGCATGTGGTGCTATGAATGTTGGTTCCAGGTCTGAGGAAGAAGAACCTCTCTCCCGGCGCTGTGGAGACGGAGGTGCGCGGCATCTCTGGTGTCGACTTGTTCGGCGCCTCGGACGCTGTCGTCAAGCACGTCCTTGAGGTGAGTGTGTCTTCAACTAAAGGGATATTTCACTCCAATTTTAAAAGGTGTAATTTGGTGTTTGAAGAACCTGGGAGGCAGTCATTTGAGTGAATTAACCCTTCAAGTTGACATGTGAAGGATACAAAATTCTTGGTCAAACCAAGGTTTTGTGTCCATTGGCAACCTTTTTTTTTTATTATTTTTTTTTATTTTATATTCATGTATTATTTTTAGCTAATAGGGCTAAACAGATGCTTGAGGGAAATGCTGATTGAGGCCAAGTGACTGTCAAAAACCATCTGAAGTATTATGCTCTTTTTGCTATAAGTTGAGATATTAAAAATAGATGTTCTAGCACCATCAGCACTAAAATGCTACTTTAATGAAAAGAACCCAGCGCTGTAAAGAGACATTCCCAGTGTATGTGTGACTTAATTTTTTCTATGTTACTAGGCAAATTATGTATTTTTTGTGTTTTATGTGAAGCATAAATTTGAATTTGCCTTGCGTATGAAATGTGCTATATAAATAAAGTTTGCCTTGCCGTAAATTGTCAGGGACATCCAAATTCAAGTCCAGTTCAAGGGGAATACCACCTAAATTAACTTTTGGCTTTTATTTTGCAGAAGTAGGCATTTTTCTAAATCATCTCAAATTTTATTCTTTTTTTATGAGTTTTGAGTTATGACTTCTCATGGTCAAGAAAAATGACATAAAATTATATTGACTGAGTGGGTTGGAAAATTCCCTGCATGGTCATTTTCCTATACCTGTAATAAACATTAACATTTTTCCATAATTCTAACTCAAAACTCGTAAAACAGAAAAAAACTTGGAAGTTTAGTGCAGAGTGATTGCATTTCAGTAGAATTCACCTTTAATGCTCATTCGTCCCAGCGTGGGCGGGTAGTGAGTCAGTTCTTTAGCGTTCAGACTGCAGCTCTTGGCCTCAGTGCCGGCTCGGCCTCCGAGACCAGATGAATTTGTGTCTGAGTGTGCGTCTGTGTGTGCAGGGTCACGACCGCGGGGTCAACTGGGCAGCCTTCCATCCCAGCATGCCTCTCATCGTGTCCGGAGCCGACGACAGGCAGGTCAAGATCTGGAGGATGAACGGTGAGTGACTTTCCAGGAAGCCTTTTACACAGTCAGGACTCAAAAAAACATGAGTGAACGTCCAGGAACTGTGTGCTGCCCAATGCTGGCAAAATGTAGGAAAATCCATAAAAAATCCATAAAAACTGTAGCTCTGCTGCTCACTTAAGCACTCAGACTGACATTTTGTGATCTTTTTATCATCGTTTTCACTGTTTTTACTTGCAGACATAAATTAAAAGTAGCGATTTGGGATGTTCCTGGGCCGACGATTGAGTGACAGGCTGATTATGAATCCGATTGCTGATTGAATTTATGCATTTTACCCGGAATTCCTACTAAGCACATCATCTAAAAGTGCATAAAGAGCATAAACAGTGCTTTTAATATAGAACTGTGTTTAACAGATTATTCTCATAGCTGCATGACACTGTTGGCCTAACTATGTGTAAATAAACTTCATTAATAGTTTCCAATGGTATTTTCTCTCCCACTACATTTTCAAGAACAAGTACCACACTAAGACATGTTTCTCCATATTTCACATATTTGAGTGTTTGTACATTTTCTCCTCTGCTGACTGGCCCGACATTGTACATTAAAATATTTGACATTTTTCAGCTGCTGATTTAATACTCACATTTAACTCTTAATCCTCCATCTCTCTCATCTCCCGCTCTTTCCACCCTTCATTCTGTCTCTCCGTGTCCCTTGGTGCAGAGTCCAAGGCGTGGGAGCTTGATACGTGCCGCGGTCACTACAACAACGTCTCCTGTGCCGTCTTCCACCCGCGCCAAGAGCTCATCCTGTCCAACTCTGAGGACAAGAGCATCAGGGTGTGGGATATGTCCAAGAGGACCGGCGTCCAGACCTTCCGCAGGGACCACGACCGCTTCTGGGTGCTGGGAGCTCACCCAAACCTCAACCTGTTTGCTGCTGGTAAGTGCTAAAGTGTGTCTGCATATACATAACAAAAGCGAAGGTAATCTAATTTTCTCATTCAGAATATTGAATTTGTGATTCTGACAGGGAATGGTTTATGTTTTAATAGATGGCCGCACCACAAAAAACAACAGCTAAGGCAAGGAGAGCATTGTAACTTATATGGGTTAATTGACCAAAACATTGGAACAAATAATTAAAATCAAATAAGAAATCTTCATGTGTAGCACTAATAATGTAAATATACTGTACTTAATTAACTGTGTGCAGAGGAGGAAATTAGTGCAGTACTGCCATCTTGCAATACAGTACTCTTGAATAACTTTTTTTTTACTAAACTGTTTTCGGTTTAGTAAAATTCTGAAGGTCCCTACCCAAAAACAACAGTAATGTTTTCTTCTGTTCAGCTATTTTTTGTAGGTGCTGAAATGAGAAGTAGTCATATTATTTTAACAAAGTTAAAAATCATAAACATCACCCTCATATCCAGCAGATAGACACACCCATACACACACTGTATATGTGAATATTCCATTGAAAGTGCCTCTATGTTGACCCTGCAGGTCATGACAGCGGCATGCTGGTGTTCAAGCTGGAGCGCGAGCGGCCGGCCTACGCCGTCTACGGCAACATGCTGTACTACGTCAAGGACCGCTTCCTCCGCCAGCTGGACTTCAACAGCAGCAAGGACACCGCCGTCATGCAGCTACGCAGGTAGGTGGTGTGTGTGTCATTGTCAGTATGGTACAGGGTTCTGTTCTATTGCATTCTGAGTAGATATGGGTCTGTATAAAAATGTATTTGGTCATGGCTATTGGAATATCATGCTAAACCACTACTAGTTAGACTTCTACTATCTCTTGTTACTGTATTTATCCAAATTGCCATTAATGCTACAGAACTTCACCCCGTCCTTTGCAAAAAAACATTCTATTAAAGCTTCGCATATTTGCCATTATCCATTGAATACTGTACTGTTTGTATAGTGAAACACACCGCCCCACTCCTAATTCTGATCTTGTCGATGATTTGGATTAGAGTGAGTGTAACATTTAGAGATAGAAGCCAACTGTTGTATTTCATAAATTTTCTTCTCCTAGTGGGTCCAAGTTCCCAGTGTTCAGCATGTCCTACAACCCTGCCGAGAACGCTGTCCTGCTCTGCACTGTAAGCATTTCTCAGTCAAAACACACACAAACCTTGGTCATTTATATCGACACACACACACTTGTATCATCCTCTATATATTTTATGTAATACTCTTTACCTCCTGCAGAGGGCGACCAACCTGGAGAACAGCACCTATGACCTGTACTCTATTCCCAAAGAAAGCGACTCTCAGAACCCTGACGGTATTAAAACACTTTAAATCAGCAAAATTACACTTTTTTTCCCCACACACTCTACCTTTTTCCTTTTGTTGCGAGGGAATTATCTGTCATTCATACAGTTCTGTATCTTTCTAGAGTGATATGTGTAGGTTACTGTCATGCCATGTGTGTAACCATGTATATTGTCGATCTGTCTTTCCACAAGTTTTATTTATTTAGTATTGATTCTGTCTTTCCTCAGCCCCTGAGGGGAAGAGATCCTCTGGCCTGACTGCAGTCTGGGTGGCCAGGAACAGATTCGCCGTCCTGGATCGTATGCACTCGGTAAGTCTGTTTGCAGGTCTGGAAATGGATAGAAGAAGAATTTGGTAATTTCCTTGTCTTGATAAGTTTTGAAAAAAGTATGGAAAATACTGTCCCAAAATGTATACATTTGCACATTTCCTGCACATAGCAGATTTGTTGCTCTGAAAAATAATCTTCATCTGTGTGAATTATGAGTGATATGAGATACCAAACTCTTCAAATCAAGAAAATCGAGGTATGGGATTTTGAAATTGACACTTAGTAGGAATCCTGTATTTGTACAGGCTGTTGTAGATCTACATGGGAGGTAATTTTGCTACGTAATTTAAGTAGTCCTGTCTGTATTATGTTTCTAATGATGATACAGATGAAGAGTACTATTCCAAAACACTAAAGATTCATTTTGGGGGGGGAAACACTGAAGTTCATCCTTCACCATCTCTGAATTGATTTAGAGGGTCCAGGCTGTAAAAGTATTAGTTGTCAGCTAATGACTTAAGTTATCTATAATCAAACTATCCTTTGTCCTATCCATTATTTTTAAGTCACTTTTTGTCCAAATTGTGGATATCTAATTTTGGAAGGAAGCCTTTCACTTGTCTATTTACTTTGTCTGTCTGGATCCATATTCATGTGATATCGCCTCCCTCTCCCTTTTATAGCTGCTGATTAAGAACTTGAAGAACGAGATCGTGAAGAAGGTGCAGGTGCCGAGCTGCGAGGAAATCTTCTACGCCGGCACGGGCTCGCTGCTGCTGCGCGATGCCGACGGCGTCACGCTGTTCGACGTGCAGCAGAAACGCTCGCTGGCCACCGTCAAGATCGCCAAGGTCAAGTACGTGGTGTGGAGCGCCGACACCAGCCACGTGGCCCTGCTGGCTAAACACGGTCAGTAGATAAGATGAAAGATGAATACGTGCCGGTATGGGCAGACACACACATATACAGCAAATACACACACAGATACTTATCACAGAGTCAAAACATCCTTATCTCCTTATGCTCTCTAGACTGGTTTGTGCTTCCAGGGCTGAGGCTCTGAAACAGTTCTGGAGACTTAAGCCGTCTCCAGACAGCATTAGTATTACCAGGGGAGGTTGGTAATCTGATTTTACCCACGCACATCAGTCATTTCAGTCGGTCATCAGGATGGTAAAATAACTTTCTGGGGGATTGTGATAATCCAGGGACACGCCACACAACATCATCTAAAGGACAACAAAAATCCAGACGCTGCAGCTCTCTTCACTGCACTCTTTTCTCTGTTTTTCTATTTTTCTTGGCACCAAACTGTGCCTCAAAAGTCCTAGTGTAGCTTATTATGTCCAAAACTAAGTGAGTTAGTCACTCATACAACAAACTAAATTGCAAAGGCAGATGCTATGGAAGAGTTATTCTGTAAATGTTGGAAAAAAGCACTAAAGCAGTTCATGAAAAGCTCCTAATAAATCATTTTGACTTGAAAAATGTTAATTGTCCAAGCAACTCCAGTCCTGCCAATTCTCACTTGACCATAGAGAGTTTAAACCTGAAAATTACCCTCTAACAATCCTTATAAGATCACAGAGAGTCTAAATCTGCTTTGTTCTTTGTTCTGTCCTTTTAGCCATCATGATCTGCAACCGTAAGCTGGAGAGTTTGTGTAACATCCACGAAAACATCAGAGTGAAGAGTGGAGCCTGGGACGAGAGCGGAGTCTTCATCTACACCACCTCCAACCACATCAAATACGCTCTCACCTCTGGGTATGTGCTGTTCTGATAAATGCTATTTTCACTTAGCGTGGCACTTAACACATATCTCTTGTTTGATGAAAAAAAAAAAAAAGATGAAAGAGAATTTTGTAGTCCAGAGGCACCATTAGCAAAGTTAAGGTGAATGCTCGATAAGATAGGGGACAGGTTAAATCCCAACACATACTGTTATTATTGTAATTGTTGCCATTATTATTACTATTAATATTTTTTGTCTTTGGAAGGTATGTTTCTTTCACATGTCCTTCCATCATTTAAAACGTAAATGAAAATTGGAGACACTCATCACAGCTAGAGATATCATCAACATTTTATTAGAAACTTTGTAGCCATCACTTGTTGGAAAAAAAAAAAGCTTTTTCTGTAGTTTTCTGTTACATCTGTCTTTCCCAAACAAGGTAACATGGGAAATTAGATTTTAAGGTTTTGGTATTTGGCAAAAAAGAACGCCATGCATGTCGCTACTGATGACAGAGTGTCTCCAATATGTTGACTGTCCTCTCTTCTGTCTATATAGTGATCATGGGATCATCAGGACCCTGGACCTGCCCATCTATGTGACCCGTGTGAGAGGCAACAGTGTTTACTGCCTGGACAGGGAGTGCAGGCCGCGCGTCCTCACCATCGACCCGACAGAGTACCGCTTCAAACTGGCCCTGGTCAACCGCAAATATGAAGAGGTGAGTTGTATGTGTGCAACAGTGTAGGGAATTCACTTTTTTGTTTATAGTTTATTGTTGAATTCAATTTCATCATAATCCTTAACATTAATGTGTAATGAGGATTGTTATACACAGTTGATCTACAGTTAGCTGCACCTCTTAATCAGTTGCTATCCTTTTTCCTAGGAACATTTTCACATACCTAATCCCAATTTCAGGGTCGTCTTTGCCCTTTAATTTCCTATAGCCGATCATTCATTTCCCAGATGTTGTTTCTGACCCCGTACCTCTTCTTACCTTTGCCCCCCTCCCCCTCCAGGTGCTCCACATGGTGCGTAACGCCAAGCTGGTGGGCCAGTCCATCATTGCCTACCTGCAGAAGAAAGGCTACCCCGAGGTGGCGCTGCACTTTGTCAAGGACGAGAAGACCCGCTTCAGCCTGGCTCTGGAGTGTGGCAACATCGAGGTGAGCTGGCAGTAACGGTTAGCCCACAACCATACACTAACTTATACTGATATTTGCACCTTGATGGAGATCAGCTCAGCAATTTCCCCATCAATGATTAAAATAAGGATGGAGGAAAGGATGGTGTTTCCTAGTCAGAGCTCACTCTAGGGGCTAATCTGATTTCTAATTGGTAAATTGTGCTCATATTGCTCAACTAGTGGCGGTTTGGGGTCAATTCAATCATTCCAAAATGTTAAGCAAATCTGCAATTCACATAATGATGGCATGTCATGTGCAAGAGTTTTTACCATTTGGACTTAAGAACCAGTTTATGGCAGTGAATTGAGCACAACCTTGGTTCAAATAATCTGAAATGCAACCCAAGTATTGTCTGTGACCATCCCCCTCAGATTCAAATTCCTAACACTTCTCTCTCCGTCCCTCCAGGTGGCGCTGGAGGCGGCCAAGGCCCTCGATGAGCGCAGCTGCTGGGAGCGCCTGGGCGAGGCGGCCCTGCTGCAGGGGCACCACCAGGTCGTGGAGATGTGCTACCAGAGGACCAAGAACTTCGACAAGCTCACCTTCCTCTACCTCATCACCGGCAACCTGGCCAAGCTGCGCAAGATGATGAAGATCGGTGAGAAATGGGGAATGTGTTTGTGCGCTTTGGTGGATTCGTGGGATTTACATGGTGCAAATGATGTGGCGATTTGTTTGTTTGTGTGTTGTTTGTCAGTTATATCTTACCATCTGTGTGTGTTCTCTCTGTTCACAGCTGAGATCAGGAAGGACATGAGCGGTCACTACCAGGGAGCTCTCTACCTGGGAGATGTCAGCGAGAGAGTCCGCATCCTCAAGAACTGTGGACAGAGTGAGTTCATGCTGCCTTCAGCCCACATTCACTCTTATTTTCTGTGTCCTGCACCTCCCATAATCCTGTGCAGCTGACTTTGAAGCCTTGCCAGTACTGTTATCTAAGTACAGTAAGCTCCTGTGTCCAGCGGGCAGCTCTTTGTTTAGTGAGTAGCGTAATGCTTGTAGATAGTGCTGATCATGACTCCAGCTGATGCCATTTGACTTTTGAGAACCAGTTGAAAGCATTTTTATACTCTTTAGCTAAATGTGTAATAAATTTTAAGTCCTACCGCACCATGAACATGCTGAGCTCTCAGTGGCAACAGTGCATTCTTTCTGTTGTACACAATGAGGAACAGGAGCCTGTAAAGAGAGTTTACCAGCTCACACACAGCCTAACTGTTTTTGTGTGTGTGTGTGTGTGTGTTGTGTGTTGTGTGTTGTGTGTGCAGAGTCTCTGGCTTACCTGACTGCTGCCACTCATGGGATGGATGAAGAGGCTGAGGCGCTGAAGGAGACCTTTGACCCAGAGAAGGAGACGGTATGTTGGGAAAAACGTCTCTGTACCTTGTACACAACACGAATGGAAAAGCATAACATGAACTCTGAAACAGGATGTGGAACACTGGATAGATTTTTGGGCAAAGTTGTAGCGCAGCATTTTCAAACAAGATATCTCATTATTCTTATTTTGCTTTTTGTCTCATTCCTATAATACGAGGCACTGTATGATGCTCTGTCATGTTGTCCCAAAAGTTGTCAGGTGCATCACAGCCTTTGAAACTAAAATCACTCAAGTTAATTGATGAATACACACATTTTGTTAATATTAATATGGTTAATCTTGTGTCTTGTAGGTTCCAGAGGTGGATCCCAATGCCCAGCTGTTGCAGCCTCCTCCACCCATCAACCCTCTGGACACCAACTGGCCTCTGCTGACCGTGTCCAAGGGCTTCTTTGAGGGAGCCATCGCAGCAAAGGGTGAGTCCTCAGCCTTGACACAATAGACACACATATACATACCCTTGGTTCAATTTACTGCTTTCCTAATGAATTGTACTCTGAGTGTTAATGGATATCCATCTTGGAAATGACTTGTAAGTCAAGAGTGAAACTACTTGTATTGGGAAAACCTGTAGCATTTGAATCTGAGAGTGAGAATGATGTTTGTGTGTTGTAGGGAAGGCAGGTCAGATGGCTGCCGACCTGGACATGGACGCTCCTGGAGGAGAAGGTTGGGGAGAGGATGCTGAGCTTCAGCTGGATGAAGGTAAATCTGTAAAAAGTTGAAATCTCACCTTTTGAATAGGCAGGTTGTGCCACACCACCTAGAAAACCTGCAACCCTGCCTGAAAGAATTTAATTTACTTTGGCTTCAGTGGATGACATCGTTTCAACATTAATTTCACATGGTCTAAAAGATTGTTTCTGAAGCATATCCACCCCACTAATGAAGTATTTTGGGGGGGAAATTGTGCTATACAGTCATGAAATGGACACAATGGATCTCTCCAATAACTTCTTGCTGTATGCTCTTTCTGCCTCTCTCAGATGGCTTCATGGATGCCCAGGATGGATTAGGGGATGAGGGAGGAGTGGCGAAAGAGGAGGGAGGAGGCTGGGAGGTGGAGGAGGATCTGGACCTTCCTCCAGAGCTGGTGAGAAGAGATACATCATTAAAAATCCCACAACCAATCAGGCAGGGCTTGGAAGTTAAGACTTGCCACCAGACAAATGTCGGTATACTCTTGTCAGTTCTGCTAACCACTTTGTCAGGTGGCCAGTCCATCTTCAGTCAGCTTTGTCTATTCTCAAACTACACACTTCATCCTCTAAGAAATTAAACTGGCAAGTGAGATTCGGAATCCACTTGCCACTGGAGCTGATATTTTCATGCCCTGCTCTATAAGGATGTTGTCTGAATTTCTTGCTCTTGTTCCTAACCAATAGGACATGCCAGCTGGTGCAGGGGGCGGAGCAGAAGACGGCTTCTTTGTCCCGCCCACCAAGGGCATGAGTCCAACCCAGTTGTGGTGCAACAACTCCCAGCTGCCAGTGGACCACATCCTGGCCGGCTCCTTCGAGACCGCCACGAGGGTACGTTCACCGATGCAATATTGACTTTGAATTTCCTGCTTTCATTTTTAATGTGTGTTTAAAATTGTGCCTAAGGCGAGGCCAAAGACACAAGTCATACACACTCACTACTCTTGACTCCCTCTCATCCCTCTCTCCCCTCTCCCGCTCCACAGTTGCTCCACGACCAGGTAGGCGTGGTGAACTTCGGCCCCTACAAGTCCCTGTTCATGCAGACGCTGTCCAGGGGCCGAACCTGTTACCTGGGCCTGCCCTCCCTGCCCTGCCTGCGCAGCCACCCGCAGAGAAACTGGAAGGTACGACCATGCATATGTATACAGTAGATTTTTCCTCATATTTCTTCATATCTCAAAACCCACCTTTTCAAAACTGTATACATCTGACTCCCACTGCTCCTCCAGCTATGACCAAACCATCATCACTGCTTTATTGATTTAATACATATATACTTGTGTCATAATTTTATTATCTTAAATTGTTTCACTTTTTATCTATTTCATATTTGTTTTTTCATCTCTTGTAAAGTGTCTTTGAATATCATGAAAAGTGCTTTATAAATAACATGTATTATATTTTTCTGTTCTATTACTATTTATTTTCCTACCATCTCTTAACAAACAGTGCAATACATTTTCCTGTATGTGCCAGTTATGTGGATTTAGTTTTTAGTTTCATTGAGGATATCAGGTGTTTGACACTTCACTTCAATTTTATTTGTAATAAAAAATGTACTGTTTACCTGTCTCTTTTCCTGCTTTCTGTGGTCCTGATCACATCCATGATGCATCTACAATGTACAGTACAAGTAAACTGATTATTTAATTTTTTGTTAATTGAAGGACTGTGGGGCCAAGCAGGGGCTGCCCGCCGTGGGCCTGCGCCTGTCCGACCTCATCGCCCGCCTACAGCAGTGCTACCAGCTGACCACAGCCGGGCGGTTCGAGGAGGCAGTTGAGCGATTCAGAGCCATCCTGCTGTCTGTGCCGCTGCTGGTGGTCGATAACAAGCAAGAGATCGCAGAGGTGAGCGCCGGGCCTGCAGGGAATCAGAATCGATTTAGTCGCCAAGTGCAGTAAATGAACAGTGGTGACGTTGGTGCAGAGGAATATCAACAACTCAGTTTCACAGTACATGTTGTATGCTGAAAATGTTTTTGAAGGTCTTGAATTTCACCATTCATTTTGTTCAGCTGAACTAGACCAAGCAGTTTGTAATACACACATGCACAATTAAGGTCAAGTACATTTACCATTAGCTATAGAAACAGGAAGGTTCAGTTTCTGCTGCCGTAATGAAAATACATTAAATTGATTTTGTGTGCCTCATTGCAAAACTATTTTTATTTTTGCTGACTTCTTTTGGTTGGATGACTATGAAAGAAGGTGGACAGGTGGATTCTATATGGCACACTTTTTCTTGGAAAAACGGCAATGTACTTTGTTTGCATCATACCTGAGTTTGTCCTAGGTTATATTAAAAAAAAACTCACTAATTGTAAATTCATAGGGATCAGTTGTATGATTGAGATCTCTGTGTGTTGCAGGCTCAGCAGCTGATCACAATTTGCAGAGAGTACATTGTGGGTCTGACCATGGAGACGGAGAGGAAAAAGTTGCCTAAAGACACTTTGGAACAGCAGAAGAGGCTGTGTGAGGTAAGGATCTCTGGCTCGGTCACATGACTTTGATTAAATCTGTGGATAAAGGAGCCTTGAATTTCTGATTTGTCATTGTCAAATCATTTTCAGTTTACAGTTTTATTAGCATTTCTTATGCTGGCTATTGTAATTGTCAGGGCAGGAAATAAGTAGTAAGATAAACAAATCATAAGCTTCAAATGTAAATCAAACATCAATAGCTAAATTTAGAGATGGAAAAACAAAACTAATGTATGTATTGTGTGTCTTTTATGCACCTGGGTGCCACAAGAATTTACCCTCAGGATAATAAAATTGAATTGAATTGACCTACTTACTAGCCACAGCCAAAATCTACCAGCATATGTCAGGGACTCGTTTTACACTCTGGTAATCATCATTTCATTTTCTTATGGATCTATCTCTGTGTTCCCCACAGATGGCAGCTTACTTCACCCACTGCAGTCTGCAGCCGGTCCACATGGTGCTGGTGCTGCGCACGGCGCTCAACCTCTTCTTCAAACTGCGCAACTTCAAGACAGCAGCCGGCTTTGCGCGACGCCTGCTGGAGCTGGGGCCAAAGCCAGAAGTTGCACAGCAGGTGAGCTGTGTGTCTTGTGTTTTCGGTTGTGTGTGTGTGTGTGTGAAACTTACATGGCTTCATTTACAAGGAACCTTTTGGACATAAAACTCCCATTCATGTCTAAACGGACGTTACTGTATAATGTTAATTCTCTTCTTCCCATTCAGACACGCAAGATTTTGGCGGCTTGCGAGAAGACCCCGACAGACGCCCACCAGTTGAACTACGACCCCCACAATCCATTCGACCTGTGCGCTGCCTCTTTCATTCCCCTGTACCGCGGGCGCCCGGTGGAGAAGTGCCCCCTGTCTGGAGCCTGCTACTGCCCCACGTACAAGGGCCAGGTCTGCAGGGTCACACAGGTATGACAACACAAGCATGTGCAACTAAAGTCAATCTCTATAAACTCTAAAAAGTTAAGAGATAAAAATTATGAAATGAGGAAAATGGAAAGAAAAAATGACAAACATTTAAAGCCAAGGACACAATTAAAATGGTAAACTATTACATAAAAGCACATCGAAGTGTGAAGTGATTTCTTTATGAAGGAATGATTTCTTCTGCATTTTTGATCACAAAATAAATCCCCAGCTTCCTTTTTTGTTATAGTTTTTTCTGAGATTTCCACTGTAATAGTTTGCCTCGAGAAACTTCAATATATTTTCAGCATTCATCATTTTCATCAAAAAGATGAATTAAGGATGATGACATTTAGTTGCCTTCTGCCTTGCCCATCTCTAACCTTTAATCTCATCTTGTTTCCTAGGTGACGGAGATCGGCAAGGACGTGATTGGTCTGCGTGTGAGTCCCCTCCAGTTCCGTTAACAGGAAGTGGAGAGGAGAGGACGAGATGAGGGGAAGAAGAACCTCTTCAGAAAAACACATCCACACTTTATTCTATAGAAAAAACACAATTATTGACAAGACAAGAGCAAGCCGAGATATATGATTGGTATAATTTAGGGAATGTTGTATCTTAAACCTTTTTAATCCTTTCAGCAATCTGGTTCACTGCTCTACCTTTCCCGAAAAGCTTTTTCTTGTGAGTGTTTCTGTCATCTCTGTGCTAAAACTTCATTAGAACTATAAACCTCACTGTCTCTTTTCTGACTTGTATTAACTGTGAGACGAATAATGCAAACTGAGCAGCATGTATTCTGTGAAAGATGAAAAAATAAAATGCCCATCTAACTGATATCCACTGTGTATGTGTGATTTTGTGGTCTTTTTGATGTGGCTGTGGGCATGGCTTTGATGTGGGAGTGAGAGTGGAACGTTTTCTCTATAAAGCTTTCATATCAGTGTCATAAAACATATGAATATTCCAAGTTCCCTTAAGGTTTGAGTCATCAATGATGGAGACTGAATAGAGTTGACTCACTCCCTGATAGGGATTGCAGTCATTTAGGTCATTTCAAAAGGAGGCAGTGAGATGTTTGAAAGAGGTTGGTTTATGGTTTATTGCAGTTAAATTTGTTTGTGTTGAACTGAATCTCTGCTGTACTAAAGCTAATGAGAAATACCGACAACTTTGCTTGTTCAGTCTATATTAAAGTCAAGAGAAATAGTGTTAGGCTAGTTTCTTTGCCACAGCTCACAGCTGCCATTTTGATGAGGTCGGCTGCTTTCAGAAGCGGAACCAAACAGCGGAACCCGGACGCTTCCCAAGTCAACACTTCCTGTGTTTTTTGTTTTTCAAACCAGGAAGATGGATTTGCTGTCGACCAAATGGGTTATTAATTTCATAGTTTGTTGGTTTCTCATCGGTAAGTTGTATTCTGACGGTGTTTAATTTTCGTGTCTACACGTTTGTTCATTCGCTGAATACGTTTCTGTTTCAGCCGGTTAGCTTGGCAGGCTTCTTTGTGTTTAACTAGCTTCTCAGGGAGCTAGCCGAATGCTACGTTAGCTAATGTTAGCTAAAGCTTGCCTTGCTCTCCTCTGTTGAGGTCTTTCTAAGTTTTATTACACATTTTACAATGGCGCTTGACGTGTTCCCAACAGCGAAGAGTTTACTAGTAATCTCAGCTATCTTTGTTGAAGTCTGTTTCATGACTTCTTTATTAGCCAGTCACACAGAGATTGACTCTGCCCTGAAACTCAGCATCAGCGTGACTGCTCGTGATTCCCCTGCAGCGGCCGGCGTCTGGAGCGCGAGGGATTAGGGTGAATTTAGCCCCGTTACTTCCCGTTCTCTTTCTTTGCTTCACGCCTGACTCCATTCAAAATCGAGCACTTCAATGTTGCCCTGCTTATCGGCAAACATACATGACAGTTAAAGCGCAGGTAAAGTCGTTTCACGGATCGTTGGAGTGTCCTGGTAAATTCGGCATAAAGCGATCCACCAAGCAGTACTTTATTTCAAAAAATATCTCCAGTCATATTTTATGTGGTATGTTTCTGTTTGCCGAAAACCAAGGCAGCATTATTGAATGGTGTTGGTTGTGACTTTCTCTTCAGACTAGAGATAATGTAACCAATCAGTGCTAGAGTAAAGTCAGCCATGTCATTCTCAGGAGTGGAAAGGTCAACTGTATCAGATATTACAATGATATGCTGATGATGGACAATAGCAGTAGCAGGGTATTGTAGGAATTAACAAATCACTATGCTTTATAAGAACGTTTTAATGTGACAATTTAGTCCTGTAGGGAAATCTTCTTTCACTTTCACTGGGAGGCCAGAGGGTAGCAGAAAAAGCATCATTGGAGTTGGTAGGGATTTGATGTCTTGCTCAAGGACACTTCAGCAGGGCAGGATGCTTGCATGCACCAGGGCGTGAACCATCTGAACGGCAGTTTCCCTACCAACTATGCCACCCTGACCCTGCTGCCATGGGTGCTATTTGTATAGCACTTTTCTTCAGCAAAGTTTACAAAGTGCTTCACAATCAAGGCAAACAAAAGATACAGAAAAGAATAGTGGAGAGAGTAACATCATGGAGAAATAGGTAATAAAAAAGTGATTGAAACAGTAACTCAGTGAAGGGTGGTGTCTTTTAGTATCAAGTCTAGATTTAGGAATGAGCTTTAGTGCTTTTACTTGTGACAGATAAGGTAGGCTAGGGCTACAACTAACGATTATTATCATTCTCGATTAATCTGTCGTTTATTTTCTCGATTAATCGATTAGTTGTTTGGTCTATAAAATGTCAGAAAATGGTGAAAAATGTAGATCAGTGTTTCCCAAAGCCCAAGATGACGTCCTCAAATGTCTCGTTTTGTCCACAACCCAAAGATATTCAGTTTACTGTCATATTGGAGTAAAGAAACCAGGAAAATATTCACATTTAAGAAGCTGGAATCAGAGAATTTTGACTTATTTTCTTAAAAAATGACTCAAACCGATTAATCGATTATCAAAATAGTTGGCGATTAATTTAATAGTTGACAACTAATCGATTAATCGATTAATCGTTGCAGCTCTAGTGTGCACCTCTATATTTCTGTCTATATGTGTGTGTACCTCTATATTTCTGTCTGTATGTGTGTGTACCTCTATATTTCTGTCTGTACGTGTGTGTACCTCTACATTTATCTGTATATCTATGTTGTATGTGTGTGCACCTCTCTGCATGTATGTGCATGTGTGCGTGCACCTCTCTATTTCTGTCCATCTACGCTCAGTCTGTGCGTGCGTGTGTGTGTCCGGCTGCTCAATGCAACACATCAAATAGGTTGCCAATGTGAGTGAAGTAACAGAAGAGTGACACACACTTGACACTTGAGTAATGGTGATGCATTGTAAAGTTGTTGCAACATCATAGATATATGGTGTGTGTGCACTAGCCCTCTATCTCTGAGTGCCAGGACTTTTTTCACTTGCCTTTTGTAGGAAAAATGCATTTTATTGCCTCAAGAAAAAGTGCCACCTTTTTTTCAGAGCATTCCACCTTTTTCTGTGCGGTTGCTCCAGGCGCTTCAAGATGGAAAATATTTAATCTCCTTTCAAGAAGCACTTCTCTGGGTATCACGCTAATCAGCTCTTTGACTATCAGGGTTAGAAGTGAATTTCCGAAAAAGGAGATCAAGGCACTTGACATGCAGATAAAATAATCATTTATAGAGGCAAACAACTGCTTGTCAAAAGCCATTAGAGTCTTTTGTGTGCTGCTGTCATACTACAAAACCCACCAGCAGCACTTCATCTCAGCGCCTCTCAGAACCTTGCCAGTACTTTTGTGATGAAGTCTGGTGGACACACACTCTTTCATGGTTAAACTTGGCTACTGTGGGCCATCTTTTCCGAGTAATCTGACAGTCAGCTGTTACTGTACCGTGTCACAGCTGCTGATATTCTATTTCCTCTTTCTGTGTACAGCCTCTATATCAGGTGATGTGGGTGTGATCCATGTGTTGGAGTCGGAGGAAAACCTGGAATGGGTCCTGAGCGCTGGGCCCAATCCGCCTTATATGGTCATACTGGAGTCCCCGCTCTTTACCAGGTACAATAACACATCGTATCATGTGGAGGGAGTGCCTGCGGTGATTCTTGATGACAATAAATCTCACTCTCTGTTCTCTCTCGCTCACTTCCTCAAACAATAAATCTTTTTTGTGTACCTAGGCAAATAATGCTTACACATAATTCTTTGCATTTGTTTTAAGTTATTTGGAGTAGCAAATGGGTGGGTAGTTACCACATCAGGAAAATTTATATAAACTCAATCAATGATAAGTTGTCAATTACAGACAAAATATACAAAATTGGTATTTACTGTGCTGTGATTGCCTTCTTGTACTCATTGTATTGTGGCAAATCCCTCCTATCTGGAACTGAAGAAGGCAAACCATATTTGCAGAAGTATTTGACCCAGATTTCCCCTGTACATGTACTTGTATTTATTTCCATTTTCCCGTGCCCACCCTCTGCTCCTCAGATCCATCATGATGAAGCTGAAGAACGGCTCCAGCAGGGTGGCGGGGGTTGCTGTTGTGGCCCCAAACACAAACCCCGCTGAGGACTTCTCTCCGCACACCACCTGTCCCAATGAAAATACAGGTGAGTGGGAGTTGGCATGTTAAGACCTGTCAGTCGATATTACGCAACAAGGTACAGAACTGACTTTTAATTCCAGGATCCCTCAGTGGAGGCCTAGGAGGGCACCGCTCTTCACCAGTGAGCGGCAGTGCTTCTGTCAGTCTCTGTGTTTGTGAACAAATTGTGCAACTAAATTATATTTGACCCCCTCAACATAGGTGTTATGTCTCATAACCTTATATTTCTTCCTTTTCAGTTTCCTCTGCCCTGTGAAGTGTTTCAGCTATAAAATGCCATAGATACTGTATACATGACTGTTTTTTTTTAAATTATACAGCAGGTAGTTTCAGCCAAGCAATCAAAATGGTCATTTCAGTCATGCTGATAATTGGTTTCATTGGGGGGAAGGCTTTGGACCGGTCTCTTTCCCTTTTGTTTCCTTCACCGGTGATCAGATTTGAATGAAACTCAGAGTAGGGCTGGGCAATATATCAATATTATATCGAAATCGTGATATGAGACTAGATATCGTCTTAGATTTTGGATATCGTAATATTGTAATATGGCATAAGTGTCTTTTCCTGGTTTTAAAGGCTGCATTACAGTAAAGTGATGTCATTTTCTGAACTTACCAGACTGTTCTAGCTGTTCTATTATTTGCCTTTACCCACTTAGTCATTATATCCACATTACTGATGATTATTTATAAAAATCTCATTGTGTAAATATTTTATGAAAGCACCAATAGTCATCCCTACAATATTGTTGCAATATCGATATCGAATTATTTGGTCAAAAATATTGTGATATTTAATTTGGTCCATATCGCCCAGCCTTAACTCAGAGAAATGACACATCTCATCACTGCACTCCAGCATTAAAAAAATTACACCGATTGGCCAAAGGGGGGCGCTACAATTACTGGTCAAAACAAGGTGGTCAAAACAAATCTGTTGATTGGCTGTGAGGGGGCTGCATCATCTGCATCACATTTACTGTTGCCTCGTTTGCATAAGAAGAAAAATGGAAGTGGCTACTATGCTAACTATTGTGGTCAGGGAGCTAGATAGCGATCTTTATTTACATGACTTTGAAGAAAACAGACAGTGGTCAGTCACCATTGTATAAAAGTCATTCTACCTAGCTGCATTACTGCCCTCTTTGGTATTGCCGCCACTGACAAATTCTCTCTGTCTGCCCCTCAGGTGTTTATTCGGAGAGTTATGATCCGACCATGGCTCACTGTAATGTGACAGTGTGGAACCCGCGGGGGAACGGTCTCTCCTACGAGGAGTTCGACTTCCCCATCTTCTCCCTGAAAGACGACAACGACACTGAAGTCATACGACAGGTGAGCATGAGGCAGTCGGGTGAAGTTCGTCGTACATGCTGATCTTTTGTCTGTTAATCCTATTTAACGTCGTTGCTTTGTACTTTGAGTTACTGCTTTGTTTAACTGTGTTTAACTTGTCGCTGCGCTACATAGTTGTTTGATTGAATTTTTTGATGGATTCCAGGAAGTTTACCATTTGCCTCTGGTGTTAGCTAATAGAAATTCTTACTAAATTGCAGCAACATTAGAGCTCAGTTTCCCCATTAATGGCTGAGATTAGGTTGCAGTCAAGATAATTGTTACCCTGAAGCCAAAATGAGTGACAGGTTGTGGCTTTTTATCTTGAGAAGAATGTCAAAACTCATTAGCTGCTTTTTCACCATTTTATTGTGGCAAAAACAGACAGTTAATATGACTCTGATTTTAACAATCCTCTCCTGATTCACACTTGACTGGATATATGTACGTGTCTCCGCCCTCAGCCAGCTTTATCTTGCCACGGATTACAGCTCACATCACTGAGCTACTGAGCTCAACATGACCCATTAGTTTAATTTCTGTTTAATCTCAGCTCTTGGTTTCAGTTCAGTGATGGTAGCAGATTGCAGATTTTAACTTATAGACTGTTGATATTGCTCTGTGGCCTGTTTTAGCGTTTTGTTATTGCTCTGTGAAGGATTGTAGCAATGATTGTTGATGTTTTTATGACTTTATCACTTTTTAATGACTTAGTCCAGAGATTTTATTGTGCATTGGTATAAGTTTAAAACTATATGGTTGCATCCTGCCCTCTGATGGGGTGGCAGGGTGGAGAAGTGGATAGAGAGATTGTCCCGTAAGCAGCAGGTTGCAGGTTTCATCCCCACAACAGCAAAAGTGATAGATTTATAGGTTGGCAGGTTGGTTAGGGAGGCCACCTGTCTGGTAGTTAATGGGTTGCTGTGCCCAAACCTGCCAGCGTGCCCCTGAGCAAGAGCACCTAACCCCCATGTATATGTTCCAACTTGCTCCAAGGATTGAAAACCAGCTTCGACATTAGCTAAAATACTATGATGTAGCCTAACTCTGCAGCCATTTGCTTACAATATGTCACTGTGTCACTATCTCTGTAAAAAACAAACCCATACATGCAGATGTGTTCATGTGTTTCTCCATTAACAGTGCTATTTAAACCATAACCGCGCTGTGAATGGCAGCATCCCTGCGTACCCGCTGTGTGCCATGCAGCTCTTCTCTCACATGCACGCTGTCACGGACACAGCCACCTGCATGAGGAGAAATGACATCAACTTCAGCATCAACCCAGGTGCACACACATACATGTATATCTATCTAAGTATATCTATATCTAACAGGTGCCAAATGGCAAAAAAAATCCCTATGCAATGTCTCAGCAATGCAAGTACATAGGAAAGAGAACATACATCCGATGTGCTGCCCACCGAAACACAAAGTGCATGTACTATGTGGGAAGACACGCAAATGTTGGAGCTGCATATGAATTTACAATACATGTGAAATCCACTTTTTCTACATAATTGACTTTTCCAGTGTTTAGAAAATAATAAAAAGTTCAGGGAGAAAATGACACATTAATGCTAGAATTCGCTCAGTTTTAAAGTAAAGCAAAGAGGCACTCTTGACTTTTTTCCTCCTGCAATGTGGAAATTGAAGTAGTCAATTTGCAATTTCAGTGTTTCTTTTTTTTGTTTGTTTTTTTATTAACTCTAACCGATATCCATGTCTGTATCCTGCCCTTTAGAGATGGTGTGTGACCCATTGGGTGACTTTAATGTCTGGGGCTCTACCAAGCCTCTCAACAACACAGCCAAGGGCCACAAGCAGAACGAGAGCATGGTGATAGCAGCGGCCAGGGTGAGTGGCTGGAAACGGCCCGTCTCCCTCTGTGTTTTTTCAGCAAAGGGGGTAAAAGAAACTTAATGCCATATTTCACTATATAGTAGAACATTTGTTACTTTCATGAAAACCATTGATATTCATGTCCAATAAGTCATAATCCTTTTCTGTGCTTTATGTCTTCAAGAAATAATTTTCCCTGCTTTCACTTATTAAAAATATAAGCTATGAGGAAAAAGCCTAAGTGCAAGTGCTATCAAGGCAGGTAAGGTTAGGACTTGCCTGATTATGAATTCATATTGATATATGTGCATTTACAAAAAGTAATTGCTCTACCCAAGTGAAATATCGCTCCATATGAAACCTGTGCAAATCATTTCATGTTTTGCTCAACCGTAATGCATTGCAAGTAAAGCAAAAGACAAGATGGGCTGCATTCCTGCATAGTTTGTTACCACACTTTGATTTATGGAGCCATAAAATAGGCCATGGCACGCTGAACTGAACTACTTACCCAGATATGATCTCTACTTGATAGATCCCCCCTTTCTCCTCTCCTCTCCTCTTCTCTCATAGCTGGACAGCAGGTCATTTTTCTGGGAGGTTGCCCCGGGAGCAGAGGGTGGAGTCACAGGGTTCGTCACCCTGCTGGCGGCCGCTCACGCCCTGCGTAACGTCACCCAGGAGGCCCACCCTCCACGCACCATCCTCTACACCTTCTTCCAAGGGGTCAGTTCCGTCAGATGACAGATTTCCACATTGACAAACCAACATCCATTTTAAAGTGGCGGTTCAACTGATTGCAATTTGGTTCAATCTCTCCTATGTTAGCCCCTGTATTCAGCTGGCACCACTCTTTTTTTTTTTAGCAAGTTGTGGTAAAAGGTGCATGTAAGGAAGTGCTAGTTGTGGCTTTTGTTGTTGCTATAAGACCATTAAAAATCAGTTTGAAGTGCGGTGCTCTTTTGGTAAAAGTTATAATAATTTTGACTTCTAGCACTTGGCATTTTGAGTGCTAAAACATGCCAAGTTCTAAGAGATTTATGGAACGTGCGAAACAGCAGCCAATGTTGTAAAGAAAGGTCACCGGTGACAGCCATAAGTTACGTGTACACCGAGAATCTTTTGATAGCGCTGGCTTCTTTTTCTTATTTTCAATAAAATGGACTCGCTGCTGCTTGTTCCTCAGGGCCTGTTTTAGTGCTCGGTCTGCCAAGTGTTGTAAGTTAAAAGCAACTGTTACCAAAAGAGCTCTGCACTTCAAACGATTTTCAATATTTCATAGCAACAGCAGGAGAAACAACCCAGCATCTCCCACAAGTATCTGTTGAGTGCTGGTAGCTAAAAACGAGATGTCTGGTGGACATAGAACCATATTCTCCCAGTTGTTTATTACATTAAATGTAAGTGCATTAGAGAAAGTAATGTTAATGACTTTGTTCCTGTTTGACCCCAGGAAGCCTTCGACTACATCGGCAGTTCGAGGATGGTGTATGAGATGGAGAATGATCAGTTTGCCATCGACCTGGACAATGTTCACTCGGTTGTGGAGATTGGACAGGTATGTCTTGTCTATTGTGTACACATCATACTGATTCAAAACAGACAGATCATTTGTGTTTTAACCTGCATGGAGTATCAGATGGGTGGAGTTTACGTAATCATGACAGCGCAAAAAGTGACTTTCAAATACTCCTGTGATTTTCTAAACGTTGGCACTCTTTGCACGTTGTTCATGGTGAACCATACCCATACATATTATGTTATTATTATATCATTATGTTGTTTTTGCTCACCCTAGGTGGGACTACGTACCAACTCTAACCTGTGGCTCCACTCTGACCCTGTGTCAAGGAGGAACAGCAGCGTCAATGATCAGGTTTGTATTTATGTGTAATGCGGATTTCTCTCTGTCTTCATTCATTCATAATTTTGCCCAATTTACCTCAAGGAGATGTAGTTAGGAAATGTACAATTAATGTGTTTATTATGCTAAAGGATCCTAAAAGATGTTTTACAATACAACCCACTATGATGTAGAATATTATATGACAGTTAAGGAACTAATGCATTTAAGATCATTGAAACTTCCTCAGGCTTGAAAGGAGTGACACAGTTAAATGAGCGACAGCCTCTGTCCTCAATTAGAGCAGAACGATGATGTCACAGGATTAACTCAGTCACAGAATGTAGTACAGTGAAAGTAGGATAATGAGCAAAAGTCTTGCAGTGTGTGTGTTTATATAACATTTAGGTTTTGGGTGCGAGTGCAACCATCAGCATCACTCCCTCCAATGTGTTCTGTTTCAGGTGAGGCAGCTCATAGGCAACTTGCAGTCGGCTGCCACAGGTCTAGGCTTCTCATTGGTCGAGCCCAATGTCTCTCAGCCGCTCCCGCCCTCTTCCTTCCAACGTTTCCTGCGAGCTCGGCCAATCCCTGGCATCGTTATCGCAGATCACCAGTCTGCTTTCCACAATAGGTGACTCAGGTTTTCTTCATCCCAGTGCCGTCATTTAACACTATTCCAGTTTATCATCATCATGGTTGCTACACAGAGCAGGAAATTAACTGACTTGTCCACTGGCCATGGTGGCTGATGGATTCTAAATCTTTGACAAATTGGGTTTTAGAAACAAAAAGAACCCTCAAATGATGGTTGAATAACTAAAAACTTATCAGGCACAGCCAAAATAAACCAGGATTGGTTGGTGGCTGATGTTAATTTCCCACTCTGTTGTTATCAGTTGCTTCAAGGAATTGCCATTCATTGCATCCAGTGGTCTGTTATAACTTCCATATATTTCTCCATGTGTGTTGAATATGTTTCTGTTCTGTGTGCAGGTACTATGAGAGCATGTATGATAATGCAGCATACCTGAACCTAACTTACCCAGCAAACCTGACACAAGAGCAGCAGCTGGAGCATATTACCGAAGCGGCTGAGGTAATACACTGTTGCATAAATCACCAACGCACTCTTAAATAATATTGTTGTTGAGTACAGAGTAGAGTTTCTGAGTTTCCTGGTGGCAACGATAACTCAGTCTTGCTGTTTTTCCTCTGCGTGTGTCTGTCAGGCTCTGACTGAGGTGGCCACCATGACGGCCCGCGCTCTCTACAAGCAGGCAGGCGGAGCAGACGCCCAAGCAGCCAACATCAAAGCAGAGTCTCAAATAGTAAGACTGGGTGTTTGATACCCTGGGAATCAATAAAGTACCTGTCAAGATATAGCTATCTTACTTACAAGCTTTCTTTTGCTATTTGTTTTATCTCTAGCTCTTCTCTGTAAAGTTATAACCTTTTTCAGATAAGACAAACAAAGCTTTCTTTTGCCTTTTCTTTGTAGGTCTCTTATTGACTGCTCATTTTTTCTCTGTGTGTGTTTTTTTTTTTTTTTTTTTTTTTTTTTTTTTTTTTGACCGTGTCTGTCTGCTTTTCTCTCCCTCAGGTGACCCAGATGCTGTATGGCTTCCTTGTACGGTCAAATAACTCCTGGTTCCAGGCAGTAATACCCCCAGAACTCAAGAGCCTTCTGAGTGAGTTGGGATCTAATGTTCATTTGTTTATTTGTCCAAGTGTGTTTTGTGATGTTTCAGACGCCACTAATCCGATTTTGATGAAATGTACTATTTTTTTTCTCCATTATTGATGCAGTAGGAAAGCTGAGAGGGAGACAGAGTAGAGGAGACACTAGAAAAAAAATTCTGTGGCGCATCGTATTTGCTTCCGGGTTTTTTGACCGCTACACTGTCTCCTGACGCAAACATGATTTTTTCCGTTCCTGCTCTGTTTTCCACCTCAGAGCCCGAGCCACCAGAGTACTACGTTGGCGTGGCGCTGACGTCCAGCCAGGCCCGGACCTCCACCCGCCTGGTCCAGTACCTGCTGGCTAACCTGACCGGCACCGCCCTCAACATCACCCAGGACAACTGCCATAACCAGAAAAGGGACGACGACGACACAGAAAGCAAACATGTAAGACCCGTTACAGTCTGCCCTTTATGTTTCTACATTCCCTTATTTTTGTTTGGCTTATTTTTTATGTTTCCATGTTTTCAACCCATTTTAATTTTTTGTTATTCTTAATATTGTGGTCACTGAAATTACTTTTTCTTTTCTAACTTCACTCTTCTTTTCCTCACTAGTTTTCCTTATGGTGAATGCCGGCTGGGTGGGGGGAAGTGTGTTTGAATTATAAATTGCACCTGTCAAGTGCTATTTCCTTCCATTTTTCTTTGAATGTAGTACAAATAAACAGGTATTAAAAACATAAATGGCTGGATGTGGCACTGGAGGGAGTGTCTTGAAATGCCAATGGGTGGGGAGTTTTTGTTCCAAAATGGGCCGGAAAGTGAGTGGAAGCCAAAAATCTGCTGGCAGCTGGCAAAGTAATCGTTGAGTCACTGGTATTGATCCACAAACCTATCAACCCCCTGCAGATATATTACGGTCATATTGTGCTATGGAGCAGTGATAATCTCATTTATTGTCCTTTTTAAAGAAATTCTAATAACAAAACCATCTCCCCTGCCTCCCCCAGATGTTCTCCTACCTGTGGGTGCAGGGCGCGGCGCCTCCCAACAGCACAGAGCGGGAGGGCTTCTGCGTCCGCTCCTCGGTTCGCCTCTCCAAAGCGGTTTCCCCGGCCTTCGACCTGCTGCATGAGTACAGCTCCAAAGACTACTCCACATGGACGGAGTCGCGGTGGAAGTTCATCAGAGCCCGCATATTCCTTGTGGCCAGTCACGACCTGGAGGTAAGCCTGGCCTCTACTCATCGGTGTCAGAGAGAATAGAATTACGCTGGTTTATGGGTTGTTTTTTTTTATTTTACCAGGCAGTTCACTTAAGAACAAATACTCATTTACAAGGATGGACTGGCAAGAGATTAGCCTCTTGGGGGGGGGGAATAAAAACTCAGACATACAAACATTCAACATTAAGGGGCGTAACAGACAGACAAACATATTTGGTAGATTTAGTACTAAGAAATGTACTAAATATACCAAGGAGAGGGAGCATTGGGTCTAGAGCTGCAGCGATTAATCGATTAGTTGTCAACTATTAAATTAATCGCCAACTATTTTGATAATCGATTAATCAGTTTTGAGTAATTTTTTAAGAAAAAGAAGTCAAAATTTTCTGATTCCTGCTTCTTAAATGTGAATATTGTCTGGTTTCTTTACTCCTCTATGACAGTAAACTGAATATCTTTGGGTTGTGGACAAAACAAGACATTTGAGGACGTCATCTTGGGCTTTGGGAAACACTGATCGACATTTTCCACCATTTTCTGACATTTTATAGACCAAACAACTAATCGATTAATCGAGAAAATAATCGACAGATTAATCGACAATGAAAATAATCGTTAGTTGCAGCCCTAATTGGGTCCCATATGTCCATATGTTATCCCATATATCTATTTCTGTCAGTAGAACAGAATGGTAGGAGGGTTAAGTCTTTCTCAAACCGTGACAAAGCGGCCATTAGCCGATATTTGTTCTCAGTCCTGGGGTGAAGCTCTGCCAGAATACTTTTCCGTCTTCTATTTCTGTCAGTAGAACAGAACAGCAGAAGGGTTAAGTGTTTCCCTCCCTGTTCCTCTCCTAGATGCTGACTCTGGGCGTCGGTGTGGCCATCCTGCTATCGTCCCTGCTGCTGACGTACATCATCAGCTCCAAGGCCGACATACTGTTCAGCTCGGGGCGGGAGCCCGCCAACGCCACCTACTGAGCCGACACACCTTCAGAGGGGCTGCAAACCCACGACCACTACTACTACTACAACTACTACTCTCCCAACCAAAACATGGACAGGGCCTTTTTCTAATAAACACACACAAACAGGTACACAGACAGCTTAGACGCAGCAGAGCGGCTTTTAGACGACGACGACGACGACGACAGTGACGACGACTCGGCGGTTATGGACTCACTCAGGTGAGGTGGGACAAGAGGACTGGACTGGACTGGATTGGCCTGGATGGATCTGGACTCATCAGGGTCAGAAATCACTGGTCTGGCGCCAGCTGGCCCCTCCAGTGTAAATGATGTTCATATTTCTGTTTTTGATTTTGTTTTGTTTTCCTTTTTATTGTCAAAGAATGTTTTGTTTACTGTACCATGGGATAGGCACTAAGATTCAAGCATCATTTGACCATAGTGTGTGTGTGAGAGTGAGTGTGTGAATAAGTGGTTGTGTGATTCTCTGTGTATGTACAATTGTGTGTGTGTGTGTGTGTATGTATGTGTGTGTAGGAGCTTTGTGAGAGATTGTGATGGTATGTGCAATAGCTGTCTTTTCTCTGTCTGTAGTTAACTTATCAGTCATTTCTAATGAAAAGGAACCACTTCCTTGGGGATTTGGGTTGGGCTGATGAATGAATGGTCAAATTAAAAATGAAGGTTTGGCAAAATCCGGAAATGTATGGTAAAATAATTTGATAATTTCTAGGTCCTGAAAAGTTGGAGGAATTTACAAATTGTGGAAAATTGTTGAAAGGTATTGTTGTGCAGTCCCAGTACACATATAACTACACATTTATGTAGTTGTAGACCCACTGTACTTTCACATATTGTGATATTTGTGTTGGAAAGAAGAATCTCCTAACTCTATAGGGATCTGGTCTAGTTGACAGACACTAGCCATCATGTTGAACAGCAGCCAAAATCTTCAAATCCTGTCAGGAAATTAATGTTTAGAAAAAGTTTTGGGAGTTTTGAAACTGAAAATGACTTACACTCTTTTGGTTAGTAACTTTTCACAGTGTTTCTTTTAATGATATAGATACTTTTGAAATTTTTTGATGACACCATGCAAGAGGTTTTAATGTGTTGATGGATATTCGTTTAATGACCGGAAATCAATGACCAACTGGGGAATAATTGTGTGATGCCTTGATAAAGAAATAAACATGGCTTCTTTTCCAGTTTTTCCTTTTAAAGTGATTGAGTTGAAAGCAAAAATGCACCAGATTGAAAACAAAATGTCGACAGACCCTTGACATTTAATTGATGTTTGGGTCTAAAGAGCTGTTGACTTATATAGGAGTGTCTGCAGATCCTGAAACAGTTATCTAAACTCAGGCTCTTAAACAGTATTGAATACTATTAAATACCGAATTTTAAGTCTTAGATTGAGTTTTAGAGGTTTTGAAAATGTCATGGTTTCTTGTTGCTGTGGTTTTCTGGTGAGAAATCAGCCCAGTCACACAGATCGATATTCTGGCAGGACTACAGTTGTTTTCATTTTCACATTTATTTCAGTTGTGAAATTGGTCCTTATATTTAATTCTAAAATAGTTGTAAAAAGTCTTGCATTTAACTTGATGAAACGTGCAAGCCTGTAAATAACATTAACACATCTGATAAAATATTAGCATTTAATCAGGAAGCTATGATCCCTTTTTCCCCTAATTGGTAAAAGCTACATTATTTAAGATGTTTTCTGTTAAGATGGCTATAATTTTGAGGAAAATCCTACTTTTTGGTTTTGTTAAAGTACAGTATAGTATCATATAATATAGTCAGAGATGTAGTGGAGATTAAACCCACCTAAACTCAGTTTACCCACCTTTTTATGTTGACAGACATAAAATCATAGTATACACCATAGTAAATGGCATCAAACTGATGTGTTATACAAGAAAAGCGTTAAATTAATGCTTTTCTAAAAGTATAACTGATTTTTGTTTATTTTGGTGGTTAGTATGCCTTAAAATTATATAAGTGAGTTTAGTTTAGCTATGGTTTACTAAGGGAAGTGGTTCTATGTAGAACCATAATGGCTCAAAGAACCCACTGATTTGTTAAAATAAATGACAATTCAAAATGAAGCACTTAAGGTGTTTCTTCAAAACATATTTTAGTACTGCTGGTGTGGAGCATAAACAGCACCGTAAGGTCATACTGCATGTAGAAACATTTGAACTTTTGAACTGCATGTAGAAACATTTGAACATGTGAACTGCATGTAGAAACATTTGAACATGGTGCTACGAAGAACATCTCTGAAAGGGTTCCTTACAGCACTGTAAAGGTTATACTGTATGTAGGAACATTTGAAAGTCATTTGCTTATAAAATGGTTATTTTTTGAGGACAGAATCGTGTATGTTTTTAAAATATTACATATGAGTTTCAGCTTATTTCCAAAATGGATATATAGTGTTTTTGGAATCCCTTCATTTGAGCATATGGCCCCATGGAAAACCTTTCCAAAATGGTTCTTCATTGCACCAAAAATGGGTTCTGCTGTAGTCCAACCAATTTTCTGTCACTGTACTGTATACAGTCATATTTACTAAGTGTATAGTGTAGTAATAGTAGTATAGTGGTAATAGATGTCTTTTGGCTGAACCACAGTCCGGGTCCCAGGCCTTGAAGTCCCTCCAGGGAAAACAGAGGAGGGGCTAAACCGGAGCGGAGGCGGGGCGCACGGCGCTACGGCTGAGTGGGAAGAAGTGGAAAGTGAGAAAATACCTGAATGGACAATCTGGAATAAGTAAGTAGTATTTTTTTTGCTGTGGAAATTGTATTGAAATGCCGATAGGCGCCGTATGGATGTATGCGCGCCGTTATATCGCCGAGAGAAAGGGGGATTCGGGGCGCCGGGGTCTCATGTTTCCCCAAACAATAGTCGGGAAGACGCGATGGTCGCAATTGAAACCGCAGGGAAGTTTAGGACCCTCATCGGCCCTATTGTTGTTTTCACCGAGGCCACGTAGCTCTCTGGACTGATTTTAAACATGCGACGAAGAGTGTGATCTTTATAAATGTGAGCAGAGAGAGAGAGAGAGAGAGATGCGCCTGAAGGGAATAAGCGCGTCCAGTTTTTATTGTAGGCCAAAGGTTGTGAATTTTCTCTGAAGACTGCTGGGAATTTCAGCGCGTCCATTCATTTACTTTCAGGGCGTCCCGTTTGGAAAAGGAAAGGGGGAGAAAGGAAACGATCATTTGGATAATTTGGCATCAGGACGCGACAGTGGGGCCTGGGAGTCTCGCCCATTGTCCTGCCGTACAACACCCTCCTTTTTTCGTTTTGTAGGTCGCATAACTCTTTATTTGCTCTGCCTATATCCTCGTGGTTGCACACAGTAAGTAAATAGTCTTTTGTAGATGTGGAAATGGTTTAATTATTGATGCAGCTTGCCTCTGGAGCCTTGTTACCACAGACTAAAGTAGGGCTGAATTGTGTCCAAATGTGCTTTTACATTGTTGCACCGTTCAAATTAAAATGGAAACAGTATATTTGCGGCATTAGACGCAGGCCCAGGTTACCTTAGATGTTGTGAGGACTTGTTATAGCTATTTGCTGGGTTCATAGCCTCTTAATTTTATAGAGGAATGTAAAACCTTATTGGTTGTAGTTCATTATGGACTTCCCTTAGGAGAAATAACTGTAGTGAAATCCTATAATAGATTTCAGAGGGATACTATACAAATAGCACAGCGAAACTATGAACTGCATCCCATAGGTATGTTACAGTGATAGCATAGGAGCTAAAATACCAGAAAGTACAGTAAGATCACTGTAAATACATTATTGAGCACCACAGATACATTGAAAGTCCCTATAGGAATAGTATAGTGATAACACAGGAGATAAAAATGCCATAAAATACAGTAAAGTCAGTATAAATGTGCTTTTGAGCACCACAGACACACTGTGAATCCCATAAAAAGAAACATTATAGTGATTTTTCATTGGAGTGAATATGGTGTCTAGTCAGTCTGCCCATATTTATACTCTGCAACTTTGTCTGATTAGAGTGTTTTGGTTTTTTTTTTTGCCATTTTTTGACACAGAATTGAATCCTTTCTTCCCAGTTTGCCCTCCAACTCCTACAGGCTTGTTTCACATTATTTCCCAGACAGCGGCCTGTGGCTCTGAGACTAAACTCTGGAGAATAAACAGGCCGACTGGCTGGTGGCCTGATGAGTCGCATATCTGTGTCCATCCATCTCCACTCATCAGGACACTTCCTGCCTCTGCGGCACTTTGTTTGGATATGGAGGCAGAACGTATGGCTCGTCTGAATCACAGTAGGCCTGTTGATTCAACCACACCCTGTTAGACTTGTACACACACACACACACACACACACACACAAACACACACACACCTGCTCCATTTTGCTGGCCATGTGGGCGCAAAGGTTGACAGTAGCAGTTGTCTTGTTTTTTTGCTGGCTTTACTGATGTCGCAGGCAGCAGTGGGTGGTGGTCAGTAGTGTTTGTGTGTGTGTGTGTGTGTGTGTGTGTGTGTGTGTGTGTGGCCCCCGGTGCACTAATCGCCCTTTTCCCCACTGGAGCTGGGGTGTGCATGCTTATTTTCACAGTTGGTATATCAGGCCTCAAATGGCTGTTGGATGGAGCTAGTCATTTCGGAGATGGCCCAGATTGCTTTTCCACCGTGACAGCTGTTGTCTCCGTGCCAGCAACTCAAAATGTCTGATGACAGCTTGGATTTTTTTCTTTTTTCTTTTGGGAAAGTGCAAGCTGTAAATCCTGCATCCGTCTGTTTGAAGGTCTTGTGACTAGGGGCTGCACAATAATGGCAAAAAAAAATCATAATCCTCATTAATTTTGGTTGATATTGTTCTTGCTATTATTAATCATGATTGGTCGTCTCAGTGATTTGGGAAACAAAATTAATTTGCTGTATCAGCATTTCTGACTATTTTCAGCTACAACACAGCTTCGAAATGACAAGAAATTAAATGTTCCAACAGCTCCTATTTCTATGACTCGAAACTAAAATCATGATATGTGAATATACACGATAAATTGTGCAGCTGCACTTGCGACCATGATTTCTACTTGGCTATTTTATTATAGTTTGTTTTAAAGTGTTTTATTTGCCTTTAAGACAAGGCACCGTCAGCATGGCAGGAGCTTCCTCTTTCCTGGCCAACGCGTGCAACCGAAAACATTTATCATTGCTATCAGGTAAATGATGTGTGTGTAATGACTTGCACTCCCTCGGCCAAGTCTTACAGCCCTACAGCCATGGCACTAGTTGGCATCAAGACAGACATCATCATAACGTGTCTAATCTCAGACCACACACATACACACACACACACACACACACACACACACACAGATTACTGGACTAGATTCAGAGTGCACAGGACAGGGGTCTTTTTTTGTTTAGAAATCAGGCTTTCACTCTGAAGATACTTGAGAGCTGTGTGGTCTCCTTTTTAGAAATTAATGAGTTGTGTGTCCAAAAAAGAAAGTGAAACAACTTGAAACAACCTGAAAATTCATTCACATCCCTGTTTGGTGTCAACGGCTGGCCAGTAACAACAGCTGAGTAGGATGAAGGAAATTAAACTGCACACAGAAGAAGCCAGACAAAAGCTATCAATAGCAGGTTTAGTCTTTATAGAACAGACTTGTATGCTTCAGTTCTCACAGGTGTTTAGTTGTAGCTGTGTTCAAGGCGTTTTTATTTAACGTTGAGATGGACTGTGGAGTCGATGAGTGGAGTCCTGGTGTCGTTCATTAAGTAGGCCATAGGACACGGGGATGAATAGGAAACACTATCCATCTCTCCACCGGACCACACCTTGGTGGATCAAGTGTTCTGTCATAATCTCACTAACAACCTGACGGAGAGAGACAGGCAGACTGGCAGACAGACGCATCTCACACTGCCTTTATAAAGCCTGTTCCCTGTGTAAACCAACAGGTAGAGCAAGGCACTAATGCTGGTGCCATTCAAGCTAGAAATGTATGCCCTCTTGGTACTGTAATGAGGTCGATGAAATGTCACCAAATGGCACATGTTTTATGTTTTATGTTATGTTAAGCTAGGCTAGAAGAACATACCAGTTCCTTGCTTTGTTTAAGCTTTTGTTTCTGTTTAAAATCCACCTTAAATCACTTTGTTTGGTGGTGTGTTTCTCTAATTCCTGCATCTACAGTGGAGTTTGATCAGATCATTTTCCAGCGATCTAAAACATCAGCGGTAAACGTCAGGTTTTGGTGTCAGTCTCTCAGAGTAAAAGAGCGAGGGCTTCTTTCTAGAGCCACCGTTTTGCACTGATGTTCAATAATCATACAGAGAGAAATCCATCGTAGAAGAGGCAGAGAGACCGATATCTCCACTGACAGTAGCCTCAATAGACCAGAATGCAATGCAGCTACAACAAGACATGTTGTGTATTGAGTAAGGGGAGAAGAGCCGCGATCATAGACACACCCTGATGTTCACAAACTACTTGGCTAGCAAGCTGTATTTCTATGCCCATACACACACCTTTTGATTGAAAGCAACTAGTTTGCACCAGTTTTCTGGGGGTTGTCGAAAGTCATTCTGGGAAATGTAGTAAATCTCTAACTGAAGTAGCAATAGACGAGACAGGTTGAGGACAAGTGTTACACCAAAAAAGTAAATTACAACACTTTATCACAGAATAACTCCTGGAATGCAGTGAATATCACAAATTGATATCTGACAGTGTAAATGTATGGGGGGCGGACTTTTCCTTTAACTTTACTCTCTAAAGCCTTTTAGATCAGTGATTCTCAACCTTTTTCATATCATGGACCCCTAATTTAGTCCACCTTAGAGCCACGGACCCCCATTTGATTAGACTTTTTCTCTCAGACCCAAATCTGAGAATATTTTTATTGTTAGATATGATTTTGTCCAGAACTCCATGGCTATCTGTATTACAGGTAGAGAGATAACAGTGAAACTATGATCAAAACAGTCATTTTTCTACATTCTCTAATTGTGTAAATGAAATAATGGTGAAGTTTAACAATTCATCAGTTTGCTGGGGACCCCCTGGAACCTACTCATGGACCCCTGGTGGTCCCCGGACCCCACGTTGAGAACCACTATTTTAGATACACAAGAGCCACCTGGATACTTGTCGTAGCTAACTAGCTAGCAATGCTACATGTCTGTGTCCATTAGCATTGCAAGCTGAATTATTTCTACCATTTTACAGTTGATGGAGGAGACAGACCAATATGTTAAAGTCAACGTGGCTAACAAAAATACAAAATAGATATTTACATTCTTTCCTATTGGAGTTTTGTAGTTGTGGGTGTAATTTTGCTTCTGAAATCCAGGCTCAGTCCTTGGCCGCAGGATTGCAGGATCAGTATAGGTGTTATAGTTTTAGAATTGCTTTTCTTTGGATATTTATGTCACCATATACGGGCAGTTGTGCTGTTGTAATTGTTATCCTTTGGGTGGGAGGCTGAGCAGTAAGGATGATGAGTTTTGATTGTTATTTAGGCCTTTAGCTGTAATTCTCCAGCTAAGCCTCCACAGCTACAGGAAACACTGTTTAGATTTAGTTTACCGCCCGTTTCTAAAAATATGTGGTTTGTCTGGGAAATCTGTGAGTGTGTACTTCTGGCATATTTCCTCCTGGTTATCTCCACTTCTTTATGCTCTTCCATGTGAATCTATAGTGACCCAGCAGCAGTGGTTATAATGTCTGTCCTAGAAATGCTTCCAAGGCTGCTGAGAAGGCCAGCGTTTGAAACTGAGAACTTGATGAAAATGGACATTTCCATTTAGGTTAACATTCTTTAACGGTAATACAGCTGTGCAGATGTAACTGGTGATAATGTTGTCATTCAAAATAAGCATTTGTTTGTTGCATGAGACTTGGAGAGCTCATTCCTCACAAACATATAGTCCAACTTTCTGCACTTTACATGAAAATGAAAAAGCACAGGCCACCTCTCTACATAAAATGCTAATTTCCCCGACAACATTATTAAAACTCGATGTTAGCCGTCTCAGTTGTACCAGGAGGAGGTTACGATGATGCACCAGGAAGTGGTCGCTATTCATTTGAGTTGTGTGGTTTGGAATAAGTACGCCTAATTCACTGTTTCTTCCTCACAGCTTGTGATGGGGATCTGTTGAGGTTCGGCACATGGCTTTTTTTTAATGGTCTGGTAAGACTTAGTACAGTTTATTGGTACTGGATGCGGAGCCTAAGATGAGACTTTTATGAAAGAATAAAAGGAGTGTACTGGTTAGACGCGGTGCACAAGCACACGTAATCCTACAGACGGATAAATCGTACACTATCTGGCCTGAAGGGAAGTGGATTTTAAGCACAATGGCAGCTTGATGGAGTGCACAATACACATTAACTTAATTCAGCGGCCTGTAAGACAGTAGTGGCAACTTACATCCCTCTCCATTTCCCACGGAGGGCCAATCAAAGCCAGCGAGCCACACCCGCCCTTTATCAATTAACCAGCATATGACAGGCCGACATCCGTCATGCCAACACTTTTATTTTGGGGATTTTTGGGAGCATGGAGCACGGAGTGGCAGAGGGCGGCGTAAGGTCAGGTTTCCATGGCGACTGTCAACCTCCAATCCCCTCCAGCTGAACACCCTCTTTCATCGCCATGGCAGCGGAGAGGCCCTGTTACCCGGGGGACGGGGGGAGTGCAGGAGGGAATGTGAGACGGCGAGAGGGAGGGAGAGGGCAAACAAGTTTTGTGAAAACACAGTAATCCAATATGGCCGCCATTGTGTCCGAGCTAACGGCGGCTAAGCTCCGTTTTTGGTGCGAGGAGATACAGTCGTGTGATGATTAACCTCGGCCGAGACCTGGAAGACTTGATATTAGCATCAGAGCTGCAGCTTAGTGGGTCAGTGTGTTCTCATGTAGCTCGGTGGACAGATCATGATGCTCACACTGCAGGGTTAGGGGTGTGAGTCCCACCGGAGCAACCAGTCCCCTACTAAAGATGTGTGGACTCATGGTAAAGTAAGGCAGTTTGGATAAAAGCGTTCACCAAGTGGCACGTGTTGTGTTATTCTCGTGTGACTAAACTGACTAGATTTCGACCGATATGTGTTTTTGAAGCCCGATGCCGATATTTTTAGACTAAAGTCACTGATAGATGATATATTTTGTGCCTTTTTATATTTTACCATTTTCATGCCAAAAAATAAACAAAACTATTCACTGATTCCCACAGAATCATATCGTTGTCAGGGTGGAAAAGCCTCATTCAGATCATCATGGGAAACTAAAACCCTCCACTGAAACCCAGTCTAGTGAAATTTATTTAGGTGGATTAATAACTCCTTAAGGCAGGGTGACACACCACACCTAGTCAGGGGTAGGGGCAGACCTTTAGGCCTTCAAATGAATAATTAATTCACAAAAACATAATAGGACAAAATAAAATGTGCAAAGATGGTCAGGGAGGAACCTCTATATCAGTGGAGGATGACATAACTGGCGGATACCTGATATATCTAATAAAAGACCAATATCAGCCTCATATATTAGCAAACCAATATGGGTCTAACCCTAAAACTTACTGAGGTGAAGATCTGTACAGTTTGGTTACAGTGAGGCTGTGACTTGGATTACATTCAGCTGCTGGGAGTATTGGTGATGGGAAGAAACTGTCTGCGCTCTAGAAGAAGAGAGATGAAGTCCTTTTCAAAGCTGTTTTTGTGTTTGAGTGGCTAATCTTGTTTGTAGCTTGAGAATTTGCATTAGCTTTTAAATCTACACTAATTAGTTAAGTGGGTTTTGATCATTACACAGCAGTAATGTGATCGACAGCTGATTACACTCATGTAACATCTTGAAACAAGTCTCACATTGGGTCACAGTTTGTGTAACGCTCTCTCTTTGCCTCTCTTTCTCAGATCCTGGCCACCTCAGCGCTCCCCCGCTGCGACACTCCTACCCATCATCCTCTCCCGCCCCTAGAAACCCCCTCTTCCTCTTCTCCTCTCTGTAGCCTCCCCCGTTCTCCCGCCTCCCTTCTCCTGCTCCCTCCTCGTCGGCCTCCAAGATAGATTCCCTCAGGAGTAAGGTTGACCTGCTCAAGCTGCCCCTGGCCCTCTCCACCAAGTCCATCTCCGAGCGCAAGAGCCAGCTGGGAGGAGTCGGCGAGCAGCGCGGCACGGGGGGAGGAGGAGGAGGCGGGGCTCGCAAAGCCCGCTCACCGCCGACCCGAGACATGGACAACGAGTCGCAGTATTCGGGCTACTCATACAAGTCCTCGCACTCCCGAAGCTCCCGCAAGCACAGGTAGGACAGAGAGCTGTGGACGCACGAGGCTTACACACAGAAACATCTGGGTTGCCAGTAGGGCTGGGCGATATGGACCAAAAATCATATCTCGGTATTTTAGGCTGAATGGCGATACACAATATATATCTCGGTATTTTCTACGAAGTGGGCTAAATGTTCAGTTGTAAGTAGGGCTGGGCGATATGGACAAAATCAAATATCACAATATTTTTGACCAAATACCTCGATACTGATATTGCAACAATATTGTAGGGATGACTATTGGTGTTTTCACAAAATATTTGCGCAATGAAATTTTTGATAAATAATCATCAGTAATGTGGATATAATGACTAAGTGGGTAAAGACAAATAATAGAACAGCTAGAACAGTCTGGTAAGTTCACTTTACTGTAATGCAGCCTTTAAAACCAGGAAAAGACACTTATGCCATATCACCATATTACGATATCCAAAATCTAAGACAATATCTAGTCTCATATCACGATATCAATATAATATCGATATATTGCCCAGCCCTAATTGCCAGGTTTATTTGCAGTTTGAAGGTGCACAAGATACTGTATGTAAATTGGAATTAAACTGTAGCCTACTTTGGGAGGGAGAGGGAAAGAGAGAGAAACATCTTACCAGCCAGTATCCTTTTGTTCCTTACAGCTAGGGTCCAAATTTACCACCTGGCAAGCGCCAAATAACTCTAAAAATGTGTCTTTGGTGGATAAATCAATAAGGGCACCACCACCCCAGCTGGTAACTTTTTGAGACAATAATGTTTACGCCACGGTTATACAGTCTTTGGTCTTTGCCTGTTTTCAAACTTTGTCCCTGCTGGCTGATCAAAGCAAAGCAAAGCAATGGCTCTGTATCAAATTGGTTGATTGGCTGCCTGTTACGCTCCTCTACAGCCATAGTGTCTACATTTCTACAAACTTTGACATATTGCTATGAAAAATGACGTAATTCTATAAAAAATCGATATTCATTATTTTGGCCTTTTAAAATTTCTTGGCAAGTAAAAACATTTTTTTGTATACCAGCTTTCAGCAGGTGAGCCAAATAATACATTTTGGAAACCGCTTACAGCCCACTCATTCATGTTTATTTCGGCAAATCCTTGTACCTGCTGAAGGCAATGTTTGTTGTCTCCATTACTTCAAAAACCCTCCAATATGTCATCACCTCAGGCAACTTAATGAGCAACTCTGATAGACAACCGGCATGTTGTTGCTTTAATGATTTGGAATAAGGTGTTGCCAGGGAACATTTGAATAGATTTTTGATCTGACGTTTCAATTTGTTGTCTGTTGCTGGGAACGCTGCCCATCCACATTGCCCAAATAATTCCCAATGTATCCTCCCCCTTCAAAGGTGTGCACTACATAACTTCTTGAACTAAGATCCCAGGTCGCTATTTGAAGCAGATGTAGATAGATAAGAAGTGGGCTTGTAACCAGAAGGTTGCTGGTTCAAATCCATAAACCGGTGGGGAATTGGGAGGAAAAAAGTCTCCAAACCAAGTTAATATCTTATGAAGTGCAAAATGTCTCCTGTAACACGTTCTGAACAGGTTACACCAAAACATTCACAAGGATGGGAAGTAAGTACCGCTACAAATCCAGTAACCCTTTGGTCCATTGTGTGTGTGTGTGTGTGTGTGTGTGTGTGTGTGTGTGTGTGTGTGTGTGTGTGTGTGTGTGTGTGTGTGTGTGTTCCAGGGATCGGAGGGACCGTCACCGCTCCAAGAGCCGAGACAGCAGCCGTGGAGACAAATCGGTCACCATCCAGGCTCCTGGAGAGCCACTGCTGGACGCTGAGTCCACCCGCGGAGACGACAGGGTCAGTGACTTGAAATTGAGTTTTGAGAGCCAGAAATCTCAGGACCTACTGATTTAATCGTTGAGTCATCGGTATTGATCAGCTCTACCAATGCCCTGCAAATATATTGGTCATTTTGTCCTGTGGAGCAGTAAAAATCATACTTAAAATCATACTTATTGCCGCTTCAAATTGTGATCCAGAATATCCCAGTGTGTGTAGAGCTTGGCACCAGGGTGTGAAATTTACTTTAGCCACCAGACAAATGTTGGTAAATTTTTGCTCTGGCTTGAAATTTTATCTTCTCTACCAGCTACTCTTCCAGGTAACCAACCATCATTTAGAGGTCCTGCTCTTTTCTAAAACTCTAGTTGGCTGGTAAAAAGTGAAAGTGGCCGGTGAACTCTGTGATGAGTCAGCCACTTCGGCTCATGGACAAAAACAAATTCTCCGCTCTGCATGGCACTGTAACACTGCCGAGGGGTTTGACTCACACTGGGGCCATCCATGCTAAAATACCATGTATTTATACTGTAGAGGATAAAAATGTCCACCAAATGGCTTATGTGAACTAGACTTCGTGAAATTGGAATTATCTCATAAATCGCACCCTAGTCTGTATTCTCTACTTTGTCAGCTCAAATACAGACTAAATTGTCATATAGGTTGTGACTTGATGCGTCCCTGCCGTGTCATTTTGCTTATTCCTGACAATTTTATGTCTCGCCACTGCGGCACATGGTATGTAGGACAGGTTTTGCGGTGGCGTCTGTCTGACTGTCTATGTGTGTGTGTGTGTGTGTTCTGCCTACATTTGCATATTAATGAGTTTTTTTTTAAACTACCATAACCCCTTAATGCTTTAAGATACAGAGTTCATATTAATACCATTCATGTGTTATGTGAAGACAAGTAGGTTGACCTAGAAATATTTGCTAATTAATGCATTAATTACCTCGTTAGTATAACGAGTTACCTTAAATATACCATGGTGATTATGGCGGGACATTGGGCAGCTTCTACAATACAAAAGTGCTGAGTGCTAGGGGTTGATTCCTTTCATACCTTCATAGGACTATTTTAATTTACTGACTGGATTATGACTGAGATGATTGTCTTGCCATTTTTCTCATTGATTTCTTTTCATCCTACTATAAAATGAGGAAAACTCTGTCCTTCTGTCTGTATCCTTTTGCTCCTCAATGGGTTGGCCAATCAATCTGAAACTGCACATGGGAATTGAGCATTGGCATAGGCAGGGACTGATGAAGCTGATTTTTCCATATTCCAAAATTGAGGCTGTTTATGCGCATTTTTGGCAAGTCTGCACGTAGTTGTGGCGTGCACATCCCCTGGTATGGACTAGTATCTAGGATTAGTGAAATGTCTGCGGTCACAAAAAAATGATTCCTCTCATCTGTGATGGGAGGTCCCTACCTAATAACCCCAAAGTTACAGAATATTCCTTCTTTCAGTCCAACACCTAGGGTTTCTACATTGGCGCTCCTCCTTCATAACACATGGAATAGTCAGATCAGATCCTGTGCATCAGTAAATAAATCCTCAGTATCTCTCTCCTTGTCCTGCAGGATGACAACTGGGGCGAGACGACCACGGTGGTCACCGGCACCTCGGAGCACAGCGTCTCCAACGAGGACCTGACGCGCGTCTCCAAAGAACTTGAGGAGTCGACCCCGCTGGAGTGCAAGCGCTTCATCGGCCCGGCGCTGGGCGGCTGCCTGAGCTTCTTCGCCCTGGTCACCCCCTTAGCCTTCCTCGTCCTGCCCCAGGTGCTGTGGCGGGACGGCCTGGACCCCTGCGGCACGCCCTGCGAAGGCCTCTACGTCTCGCTGGCCTTCAAGCTGCTGGTCCTGCTCATCTCGTCCTGGGCGCTGTTCCTCCGCCCCCCGCGCGCCACCCTGCCCCGCTTCTTCGTCTTCCGCTGCCTGCTGATGGTGCTGGTGTTCCTGTTCGTGGCGTCGTACTGGCTGTTCTACGGCGTGCGGGTGCTGGAGCCCAGGGAGCGGGACTACAGGGGGATCGTGGAGTACGCCGCCTCGCTGGTGGACGCCCTGCTGTTCATCCAGTACCTGGCCCTGGTGCTGCTGGAGGTGCGACACCTGCAGCCCGCCTTCTGCCTCAAGGTGGTCCGGACCACGGACGGAGCGAGCAAGTTCTACAACGTGGGCCACCTCAGGTCAGTGTGTGATGGGGGGAAATTAGCTTGTGTTATATTAAGGGTGCTGCAATACTCCTGATATGTTTGTCAGGGTACAAATAGAAATACAAATCAAGAGTTCATTTTCAAAATTTTAGATACACATTTGGAAAAAAATAAAATCATCAACTGAAGTTTATCATTTACTAAAATATAGAGGCTCCATTCTGTCAAAGTGTTACATTTTTGTCAACTAAGGACTTAAGTTACCCACTGTCCTTTATCACTGTCCAGTACCATCATTTGTTTAAATTTTGTGCCATCAGTCATTTTGTAAGTGTAGCTGTCAGTTTATTGAAATGGTGGATATCTCAGTTTGGATCAAAACTCCTCTCAATGCAAATAAAAGGGAAACATGAAAAATAGTGTGTGTGTGCCATGCATGCAAACGTGCACGTGTATGTGCATGTGCGCACCTGCATTGGTGCATTTCTGTGGGTGACATGTACAGGCAGCACAAGTATTTTCCTGTTTGTCTGTCGGAGCTGTTCAAACATCAAAACCTTCTGATGTGTCCCTCTGCACAGACAAACATGAGTTTATAGAACAGCTAGACCTTTAAAGTCAGGCAGCATTTCCAGATAATTCTCAGCATTTGTTTTAACATCTTCACTCTTCAGTACCAGATGAGTGGGGTTTGCCACACAGGACAACACAATGAGTGCCAGAAAGTTGAGACAATCTCAGGAAAATATAATTGGAAGTCAATTCAGTCTGTTTTTCTGCAGTTGACAACTTACCTGACATTCTGAATTGTCCTGATGAACTAAGCTCCACCCATCTGGTACTCCAAGCAGCTTAGAACAAACGCTGAGAAGGTTTGATGATAACTGTCATCTAATGTCTAACTTACTAAAATCGAGTGTAGGACTTATTGATATACTATAGTTTGATATTTAGGTTTAATGTTATAAATCCAGAGAAAAGTGCATTTTTACAGTACTGTCATCAAAGGTATGAATATAAAACGGCGTTACAGATCTATTTCACAGTTAAACTTATTTAATAATAGGGAGTAAAGCATCTGAATAGAAGAGAAACTAGTCTGAACTTGCTCACTGGTTAGAGTCGTGCACTTCTCTTTTAAGTGTAACCTGATTTGGAAAAAGCGACACCGTCAATTATCGTTGTATATTGTATGTGTTTATATAGTACGCAGCCCAGCCCTCGTCCAATAAGCAGCTGATATTTGACCTGTACTTACTGTGGTAGTAATCTTTGTCTCTGTGTGTTTCAGTATCCAGCGGGCAGCTGTGTGGGTGCTGGACCGTTATTACAGCGACTTCCCCGTCTACAACCCGGCCCTGCTCAACCTGCCCAAGTCCATCCTGTCCAAGAAGATGACTGGCTTCAAGGTTTACTCCCTGGACGGTAAATACATAATGCGTAATGTCTCAGATGCCATTTTTTTCTAATGCATGACTCCATACGGCAAAACAGACCAGGGACAAATGATATTCGCGAATTCCTTATCAGAGTCAGAATCACTTTCTTTGTTCTTCGCCAGTTTACCTCAGTGTCAGATGGGTGTTGTTTGGCACATAGGACAATACAATAATACAATAATACGTTAGAAAGTTAATCAAACAAAAGGATTGAAATACAGCGCACTACCACTGATGTGGTAAACCCCAACCATCTGGTGCTCAAAGCAGAAATAAACACAAAGAGTTTTTTGCAGCTATTGTTTTTTACCCAGATCTGCATCACACTCCATCATCCGTCTTATTTACACTACCAGTCAAAAGTTTGGACACATTTTTCTTTATTTTTACTATTTTCCACATTTTAGAATAATAGTAAAGACATCAAAACTGAAATAACACAAATGGAATTATGCAGCGACCAAAAAAGTGTTAAACAAATCAAAACTATTTTAGAGTCTTTAAAGTAGTCGCCCTTTGCCTTGATGGAAAGGCAAAGGCTTTGGAAAGAAATTCATACATAGGCATCAGCTTCACTATTTATATTTGTCTAAGAAACTAATTTCAAGCATTTAAGCAGAAGCCTTTAGATCAAAATGGCTTTAAGAGAATGAGAAGCATAGTACATTCAATCAGGTGTGTCCAAACTTCTGACTGGTAGTGTACATCTCAATTTTGCCTAAATGTTGCTGTATATGGTTCATTTATGTTTATCACTGATACTCAAGGGTGGAAGTAACTAATTACATTTACTCGCATTACTGAAATCAAGTAGCTTTTCTGTGTACTTGTACAAGCACACAGAAAGTAAGAAAGTCAGTAATTTTCCTTCTACTCAAGTACATTTTTACTGAAGTATTGTACTTGCTACATTTTATACATCCATTATAGAGTACAGATTTTGTGTCTCTCCATAAGCAACAGAAACGGGACCAACATAAAACATAAAACAGTGGAGCCATTCACAGAAGAAGAAGAGTAATCTGGCTTTATTTTGTCATTTCCAAACATCTATCAGTGTCTAAGAAACAAATTTCAAGCATTTAAGCAGAGGCCTTTAGATCAAAATGGCTTTAAGATAATCAGAAACACAGTACATTCAATCAGGTGTGTCCAAACTTCTGACTGATAGTGTACCTGCAAATCTCTCCACCCACCCACTCCTTACTATTGTCTAGTTTTGGGTTACTAATGATTTGTAATGTCGGAGATTTTGGAATTGAAGGTGCTACTGTTGGCACTTGCTGGAAGTTGTTTTGGATAACAGCATCAGCTAAATGCCTAAATCCAGCAGTTCCTTCTCCCGCCACACACTGACTGACTGTTGTATGTGTTGTCTTGTAGAAAACACCACCAATAACTCCACAGGCCAGTCCCGGGCCATGATCGCAGCCGCCGCCAGGAGGAGAGACAACTCCCACAACGAGTTCTACTACGAGGAGGCCGAGATGGACCGCAGGGTCCGCAAACGCAAGGCCAGGTCAGACAGACGCTGCTCAGTTGCTTTTTCTGTTGAGCTGAACAGATAGAAACTTCCCAGGCACCAATTTGGCTGAGCTTGATGTGATCTGGTGCCAGGGATTTGCTGTGGTGTAAGATTATCTGGTGAAAGAGCAAACAAACAAAACAGGTTTTCACACAAGAGGCAGATTGTAGATGTAAAATACGCACTTGATTGATAGGACTAAAGCTTAAAGGTGCTGCGTTTTTAAACACCAGTATGTCATTGTCTATTTAATTGTGATTCCTTGGTATTATTATGGTAAACGAATGAGATCACTATTGGTAGCCTCTGTCTCACGCCAGTGGTATTGTTAGAACTAGTATTTCTCCAAATTAAGACTACATTTCCCGTAAACCCTGTTGCTTCTTTGGTCAAGGTCTTTCTGTTTTTTTCTGAAGAGGTTAAATGTAAGGCTTTTCCAGCTGCCTTTCCCTCCTGCTATGGGTTGAAACTCATGATTAAAGTAGTCCTCTTATACATTTTCACATTGTACTAACTTTTATTGAATTGGATAACACAAATATTACAACCAGATTCTCAAGGGAAACCGTTATATCTTAGCCGTTTCAGACACTTTCTGCCTATACACATCACATAGCTACCGATAATAATATTTAACACGATGGGTATGCCAAACCCTGCAGGTTGGTGGTAGCGGTGGAAGAGGCCTTCACACACATCAAGCGTCTCCACGAGGAGGAGGTCGCCTCGTCGCCCAAACACCCCCGGGAGGTGATGGACCCCCGGGAGGCGGCACAGGCCATCTTCGCCCCCATGGCCCGGGCCATGCAGAAGTACCTGCGGACCACCAGGCAGCAGCCCTTCCACAGCATGGAGAGCATCCTCACCCACCTGCAGTTCTGCATCACACACAACATGACGCCCAAGGTGAGGGTCGGGATCACTGTGGACAGAAAAACACACAAACAGAATGTATTTTACCTTTAATTAACCTGCCAACCCAATGAGATTAAAAATGTCTTTTTTTTTTAAGAAAAGACCTTGCAACAGTATCAGCAGGGGTGGAAAGAGTACTAGAATGTCCTCCTCACATAGAAGTATTGCTACTTTGCTAATGTTTTACTTAAGTAGAGGTAAAAGTACTGGTGTAAAAATCTAGTTAAGAAAAATTAAAAAGTAGCTCATTTAAAATGTTCTCAGAGTAAAAGTTACTGAGTTGCTATTTAGAAAAGTGCACATTGGTAGATGTTTGGAAATTACAAAATAAAGCAACATTACTCTTCTTCTGTGAATGGCTCCACTATTTGTCAGTTTACGTTGGTCCAGTTTCTGTTGCTTATGGAGAGACACAAAATCTATCCTCTGTAATGGATGTATAAAATAAAAGTACGATACTTCAGTAAATAATGAACTTAAGTAAAAGAAAAATTACTAACATACTTTCTGTGTGCTTGTACAAGTACACAGAAAAGCTACTCGATTACAGTAATGTGAGTAAATGTAAATAGTTAGCCTTTCCCCCTTTAGTTTCCCCCTTTAGTATCAGTGATAAACATAGATAGACCACATACAGCAACGTACAGAAACACTGGGGCCAACTGGGGCTACACATACTAAAAATGTTATACACTCATGGTACTGTAAGGTGCTGCTTTGTGTGTCAAAAGACTAATTATAGCTACACCTATATGATTCTCATTCAACTCTCAGATTTTTCACATTACCGCGGTGCATTAACATTTAGTATACTCAAGATTTTCATAAAGTTTGGAATTAGTACAGAAGCTGTGATATAAAAATCTTATCCTGCATAAGAGTTTACCTAGGGCTTGGACCCAGAAGGGTGTAACTGGCATTTTGGGCGAAATTGAGATGTATATATCAAGTAAAACATCTTGAAGAGATCTATTTAGTAGTGTAAGTATCTCTTTATTTGTGTATTTATATGACAACATCATTATGAAAAGATATTTACAAAGGTTGATCAAAGTTAGGTCTACTTTCTCCAATAAAGTTTAAGAAAACCTACTTACGCCCCCCTGGGTCCAAGCCCTCATTACCTAAAACATGCTACAGGCTCCAGAGATTGTCTTAACGAGCTTCAGCATGATAATGAACCTCCTCATTCTCCCTGCCAGGCTTTCCTGGAGCGCTACCTCAGCCCCGGCCCCACCATGCAGTACCAGCAGCAGAACGGCAGGGGGCGGCAGTGGACGCTGGTGAGCGAGGAGCCGGTGACCTCGGCCCTGCGCCAGGGCCTCGTCTTCTCCCTGCGACGCCTCGACTTCTCCCTGGTCGTCACGGTGACGCCGCTGCCCTTCCTGCGGCTCGGCGAGGAGTTCATCGACCCGAAGAGCCACAAGTTCGTCATGAGGCTGCAGTCGGAGACCTCGGTCTGAGCGCAGGGGGGTCGCGGGACGCCCTCGCCGCGTCGTGTCTCCTCCTCCTCCTCCTCCTCCTCCTTGGGTCTTCTCCTCATGCTCTCTCTCTGCTGGATCCTGGGTCTGGCGGGACGCGACACATGTGGAAGCAATATGGTCCGTTCCCACCCAGCCGTTTCCCCTGTGTGTGACAAACAAAGAACATCATTCAAGGGGAGGAAGCCATTTTGGAGCGTTGAGGCCAGATGTCTAACGACCATCCTCTTGTTGTGTGATCATCTCGGACGCTCTGTTATCAAACTGTGATAAGCTATATGATTGTCCAAACCCTGGAAATGGATGCCTTGACCCTTCTGTGTTGTAAAGTTTTTGTCTTTGCAACACGCTGTAAAAAAAAAAACACCTTTTTTTCTAAAGGGGACTTTGTCTTTTTGCCTTGTTTTTTTTTTTTTTTTTGCTGTAACCACTGGACTACATGACTGTGCTGACTCTTTGACACATTAACCACTAGAGGGGGGGATTACATCACACTTCTCACTTCCTCTTCCTGATGTCTTATGAACGGACCAATCGGAGCTCAGCTCTGACTGCAAAACTGGTGTATCACTCCCACTGGTTACCTGTCAGTGTATTATTTTGCCTGAGATGATAAGGACTGTTTTTATAGGGGGTGTGTGACTTTTTTTACTTACAGAATGTAGCATTATGTGCATTGAATTAACAAATTGTTTGTGTGGCCTGCAGGCCGAAATGTCTTTTCATCCGACTGTAAAGAAAAAAAAAAGGAAGTGCATTCCTAAGCTGTTGCTACTCCGGACTTTGTATAATGATTCATGATCGTCTACACATACGACTTTCATTTTACTCTACACTGGCTTTTTTACAGTTGATATTACAGTTTTAATAGGAAGACTAAACTGGGTCCATCCCTGTCTTTTTAACAGTCGGTCCAGAGAGAAGCAGCCGCAGTTTAACTGTGAGCCGACTTCTTAGGGCTTCAGTTCATAAAATGTTTTATATCCATTCCCACACTAACCCAAACCAGACGTGTGATTGTAACTTCTCACTGTGGGTCGTCTGCAGTAGTAGCGTATCACCGCCTTGTGCCATGAGCTGAAACAAGCACAGAGAACATGCTGCCTCCATCCTACAGCCTTACTACACACACGGTGGAGAAGAGCCTCTGTTCTGCCCGCCGCACTCTCCAGGTCCCCACACCGAAATATACTGTAACTGATGCTGATGTCAACGCTTGAGTCGTATCTACCTGTTGAGCCACAACACGACCGACTGACTGCTCACTTCTCAGTGAAAAAGCCCTTTACATTTCTGTGAGAATTATCCTACCAGTGAACGCACCAGGTTCGGCTGTGTATGACTTTTCATCCCAGTTATCCAAACGCAAATGATTGTCTTTCTGGTTTTTTAAATGCATGCTAGAATTATTTTGGGTTCCAACACATTTTTTTTTTTTTTTTATAATAACTTGTTTGTTTTCTATAATTTTTAAGGTGCCTAAGTTATGATGATGCAATTTTCAGAATGTTTTTACTTTTGAAAAAGAGGTGGCTTGTAAAAAAAATTTGTAGATTTGTCTTGTATTTTCTTCCTTTTGGTAACTGTAGCTTGTATAGTGTGTTAGCCATTTTTCCATTATTAAACCATTTATTCCTTGTAAGCTCTCCTTTTTGTCACTTATTATGAAGAGTGGGTTTCAGTCACTGATAGAGATGGAAGTTGTGAAAGAGGAAGAACGGCCTCAGTTTAGATTGTGACTATTTTCATGTATGACAACTCTTTTGTAAGACTGCCCTTCCTTTCTTCTTTGGCTTTTCACATTTCCCTTATGAAGAAGGGATTGGTTTGAAATTGTGCTTTTGCAACACAGCCAAAGACTAAGAAAATGAGAAGGTGTCCACTCGTTTGTTTGCTTTTCAGCCGCAGCATTACCAAAACGAATGTCACCGGAATTGAGCAATTTTACCAGAGAAAAGCAGGCAAAGACGAGCCCTTTCTCAACCTAATGTTTATCACAACTCTTCTGCGCGAGAGGAACTAGTGTGAGAGGAGGATGGCAGCGGTGGGCGTGTGGTTTCACAGCTTGAGAACGGACAGAGAGCCTAGGACTTCCTGCTAGCTGCTCACTCTGCACAGGTTTCTGTAGAAATCTAGCTGACATCCGAGAGAAGAACGTCAGAACCCTCCGTCTTCCCGGCAAGATGCTGCGGGGATCTCTCATCGCCACGCTTCTGATGATGAACCTCACCTGCGCTGGTGAGGATTTGGTTTTCCACCTTTTTGACGATCAGTATTTTAGTAAATGTCACATCTTTGAGCTCTTGTGGGGAGATATTTAAGATTTGAATTGTCTGTGGGTTGAAAGAGAGACAGTACGTCTTTCTAATTGCTGGTGGAGGTGATGATGGTCGTGATGAAGAGTATGATGATGTGTTTTCTGCTCTGCGCACAGAGGCCTTTGAGGACAAGAACATATGCTACATCCTGGACGGGATTCTCATCATGTACGGCATCATTCTCACCGTCTTGTACTGCAGACTGAGGGTGAGGAAAACTCTATAGGAACGATGTGCGCCACACCATGGTGAATAGAATAAAACAACAGAGTGTACTGAGCATGCACAAAATAAGTGCAATAAAAATAAATTATATACAGTATTTAAAGAGTTTAATACGAAAATGCTATATATAAATGTTTAGAAAAAAAAGAAAATGATTGAGTTCAAATACAGCATTTAGAAAAAAAATCAAAAATAAAGATCATTCCATTCTTAATAATGTTACTAATTTAAGTTTTTAGAATTTTACAATATCCAGTTACATCAATATCTTTCAAAAAGTAGTTTTTCTTTCATGTCCATTCTCTAAGAGTAGCTGCTACTGTTTTTTTTTTCAACTGGGGTCCATCTAATTTTGGAACCAGACTCTACTCTCTCAGATATTCCAGCAGTATATAACCAGTTAAATCTCACACACACGCGAGTCTAACTAAACCAAACATCAACACCATCTGAATCACTGAATCATGTGAGCTCTCTGACTTGTTTGACAGATGCATCCAGTCTCCATCCAGCCTGCTGCCCAGCCTCAGGTAAAGTACAAGTTGTGTGTCAGAAGAATACAATTAACTGTGTCAGTTTGAGTGCTTTGGGTTTCTTGGTATTTCGCCTTAAAAGATACTAGTTCTGCTTTTAAGGCAGCCTCAGCCAGAGTGTGTTCATTTCCTGTAAACTGGAGCTGACCACCAACTCATGTTATTTATATTCTGAACACCGTCGCAGTTTCCACTAGTCTCTCTCTCTAACACGTCAAGTAAAACCCACTCTCCAAATCTGTCACATCCCCACTACCTGCTGATTATTTCACGCATCACAAACGGCATCAAATTCATCCTAAAAGCGTAGAATAAATTAAAATAAAATATGAGTCATCACGGCTTTCAAGGCTCAGAGAGACAAAGGAGGAACTAGACATTTTATCAGACAGATTATGTACCGACCGAGCGCTCTGTCATGTTTACCACCAGGCATTATACAGATTCTGCTGAAGCACAAGATGATAATTGGCCTGTGTTTGAACTGTTTCCATCCCACAGAAGCAGCCGTATGAGGGGGGCATCTATGCGGTGAGACTTCTCATTCTAATGTTTAAAAAGACATTTAAAATGGCACATGGTGGAAAAGCGAGGGCTTGCCGCACGGCGGAGGGTAAAGGACCTTTTTCATCCTCTTAAACTTGGCTGTCAGAAAAATAATCTAGTTAGAAACGTACAAAAACAAAAAGCAATATTTCCAAGTATTTTTCTTTTTCTTTATCTCTGTCTGTCTTGCAGGGTCTGACACCCCACAGTATGGACACCTATGAGACCATCAGAGTAGAGAAAAAGCCCATTGTGTGATGAAAGAAGATCTGCTTCAAAGAGGATGCTAAGCACGAAAAACCACACACCCCCACCCCACCCCACCACCCCATCCCACCCCACCCCACCCCACACACACACACTTTTTTTTTTTTTTTTTAAACGACATGGTCTAACATGTCCATATCTGTCCTGTTTTGAGTCTCAAGCTCACACTGTATATTAATGTGTGGTGACTGCGGCAAAAAGTTTCTAGGTGCCTTTTCTCTCTTGTTGTAAAAAGCCGTCTCTTATTTCCTCGCTTTGTGTCATTTAACATAGAAATGTTAAAAGTGCAACTAAATTAATTCAGCAAAGTACCAATATTTACTATATTACTTGTATTTTTACTGCATGTTAAGAGTTTTTCCACACCAATATAGACTGCCGCAGACTGGTTTTTACCAAGCTTTTAAAAAATAAAATGAAATTGTGAATTTCAGATGTTATGTTTTGTTTCTGTTTACACGTTACCCTTTAACACATTTTAACAATTTAAGGAGTCATTTTGCTTGACATTATATGAGAAAACATGAGACACACACTAAGGTTAGTCACAACCTCAAAACCCTGACTACACTGGTCTAATTCACTTCCTGCTTTCAGTGGTTTTTACGTTTCCTGTGAACATTAGTGACCAAACTAAGACTTGACAAATATTTACCTTCACTTTTCAACAAATATAATACAATTTCAACAGATGAATATTGAATAGTTCATCAGATTCACATTATAAATTTCCATTTTAAGCATTAAACTGACACTCCTATCAGTCAACATTTTAGAAACAAGGATGAATCTATTCTCAAAAACATAACTATTGTGTATGCAAAGGTCTTACAACATGAACAGTTCTGCAGTAATGTGCATTCATTTCATGGCAGCAAACAGTTTGCAACAGTAGATGTTACATTTTCCATATAGTGGATGCAGAGGTGGGAGCACGAGTCACATGACTTGGACAAGAGTCAGACTTGAGTCACAATCTTAATTACTGGAGTCGTGACCTGATGCATGAAGAGAAGACTTGAGACTTGACTTGGCTTGGGTTCTGGTGACTTGGGACTTGACTTTGACTTGTACTTTGACGACTTGAAAAGGTTTCTAAAGTCTTGACGTGAGATCTTGTGTTTGTGGAAATGACTTAGATTGAAAGTGATGAGATTTGTTCCAGCAGACGACTGAATTTAAATTCTGTTTTCTGAATTTGCGTGGAATGATTGAATTTATTGAAGTTGAAACTTGATTATAGAAGTCAAACTCATGATGCTCTTACCAAGTTTTTATCCTATTAAAACCATATTGCATTGAAAAGTCCTAGATATTTAGTTTTCTTTAAGATATTAAATTGATGCTGGACTCTTGACTTGTTCTGACTTGACTTGGTGTTCTACAGTTAGACTTGAGACTTGACATTAATGACATGGACTTGACTTGGTAATCTACATTTAGACTTGGGACTTGACTTGAGACTTGTAGAAGACACTCAGTAAACGAACTTAGTAAAAGAGTTCAAGGGTCATAGTTTGAGCATCCAGACAACAGGTGTAACAAATATTCCCGTTTCCCTATAATATTCATGTATAATAAGGAAGTGCTGAGTATTACACAACCTTGTTTACTTCATTAACAGCACTAGAGGGCAACCACACACTGACAGACTTGCACCTTCACTGTAAGCTTGTTTCTTTGAGTCGCGGCTCAAACTAGACAACATGCATCTGACCCTGAACATTTGAGTCTCACCCTGTTATTTACATAGAAACATAACTGGAACTGTATTCAAAACACATTCAAAACATCCCGGCCTCGGTTCTGCTCTGTTTTGCCCGAGGCACAAAGAACTGACTCGCACTAAAACAACTTTTCACCTTCAAAAACATCCAGCTCACTATTGCAACACACACACAAGAGCTTGTGCAAGACAGGCAGGCCGAAATACTCTTCAAGTTTGGGGTTTTCGGCCAGATGGACGATCAGACATCGGGCTGCCACTATGGTGAAAGGTGAATATACATGTTTCTTTGTCTTATTCATTTTTTCATATTATCAAAGGTTGTCTTTAAACTCTAAACTTCACTGTGAGAGAAGGATGACCTTTTGCATTCAACAATAGCACTAAATGCATTTGAATGAGGTTTTATTGCTTTGTGTTTGCTGCTGTTCGGTGCTGTAGGCAGTCAGCTAAGAATAAGTCAACAGATAAACATCTGAAACAATAGGAGCATCTACCTGTTGGAAATATGGTGCATTCAGGTGCTATCAGACATATTGGAAAAACGTATGTCCTACTTGGAAATTTCACATGAACGCCATTCAAGGTTGGATGATGAAGTTGGAAAGTCAGAGAAAATTTTACTTCTTGAGTTTCCGAGTTATGACGCAATGATAACGTTTAACATTCCCAAAATGGTGGAAAAATCTTTTTTTTTTTGGCTGTCAACAGAAAAAAAACACATATATACACATATATAGCCTACACATGCACCTTTATTAAATGTTTGTAGTCAGCCGAATTAACTATCATGACCAACTTTTGTTTAAATTAAGTTTGTTAAATTAGTTTAGTAGTTTTTTTCCACAGAAATAGCACGTGAAGCATTCATACGGAAGAGGATTAGGGCCACATGTGAAAAATTTACTTTAATCTCAGAATTCTGACTTTAAAGTCAGAAGTCTGACTTTAAACTCAGAACTCAAATAAATGTTTCACATCTGGCCCTAATCCTCTTCCGTATGAATGCTTGTAGGCCAAAATACCACCAGCACGTGAACGCAGCAACATTCTATTGAGCCAATTAGGGTTCGTGGCAAACCGGGAAAGGTGGGTGGAGCCACGAGAGCAGACAGGTGTAGGGGAAGGTACCTGTGTTTGTGCCGAGGCAACTTCCACGGTGCGTGACAGAGATTTTCCAAGTGTAACACAGACTTTATTCTTCCATGTGCTTTTCTATGCCAGTTTAGGCTATGTGTTTTTTTCCCCCAGTGTTTTCGTCTTGCTGTTTACATTCACATTCAAGTTGTTCAACCAGATCCTGAGGACTTTGGCTTGCACTGTGCTTTTTCTTTGAATTGAAGTTAATGCACTTCACGAACTGCATAAAACAAGTAAATTCAGCCAGAGGACGGCGGTGAGGGATTGTTTTTCCAATCAGATGTGATTTTGAGATCCACCTGTCGCACCCGCCTGCTCCTGCCGTCGAAAGTTATTTTTGGACCGCTTTGGCAGCTTTCTGTCTGAACTTTATCAGATGATCCAACAATGAAAGCTTAATAATAATATTTCAGCAGCTGAAAACGAGGTTGATTTATATCGTCTTGGTTGACTGAAGATGAAGTTGGCCGGGCAAAGCGAAGAGTGTCTGGCACTACTTTGGCTATTTGGTAAGTTTTCTATTTTATTAACTTACATGACAATTCAAGGGATATCTGTCAAATCTACCGTCTATACTGGAGTTTTGACCTTTGCATTTCCTTATTATTGGTTGCTGTTAACGTTGGTGATCTAGAAATTGAAGCTTCTTCTGTTGTTGCACGCATTGTAAGTGGCTAGTCAGCTAAAAATGCCTAAAATATGAAATATAAATGTATTATTTTCTTGCCACCCTGAAGAAAAATTACTATAAAATCCCTCTCATATTCCTAAAATATTTTATGTTTATCTCCTATGATATCGCTATAATATTCCTAGGGACTTAGAGTGAGTTTATAGTAACCTTATGGTGCCTTATGGTATTTTGATCTCCTGTGGTACCACTATAATATTCCTATAGGACCTTATAGTGTGTCTATGATACTCAGTAGTGAGTCTGTAGTAACCTTATAGTACTTTATGGTATTTTGTTTTTTTGTCCCCTATGGTGTCACTATAATATTCCTACAGGGATTTATAGAGTGTGTGATGTTTCCTTCTAACATTTACTATAGGATTACTATAGTTATTTTTCATTAGGGCAAGATAAAGACATTTTTGGGATGAAATGTATATATTTTTGTCATCATATTAGTGAACACAGTATATGTCAGTGGTCCTGGTTACCTTGCTGTTTGTCACATACAGTGTTTTCCCCTGCAGCAGTGCAGAGAGGAGCAGCTTTACAGAATGCGGCCTGGTGGCATTCTTACTTTTTACTAGACATGAATCATTGATCATAATAGCCCAATCTGTACCTTCCTGTTTTCATTCTGTTAATTCTATTGATGCATTGCTTTTTTCCCCTTCTTCTTCAGTTTATAGCCTAGCCTACTTCCATGGGAATTGCACTGATAGACCCGGGACAGTGTGTTTTCGTTGCAATTATAAGTGAATTATTATTTATTACCTTCAAACACAGGTGTGATAAGCTAACTGTCATCGTGAATGAACAGGAAAAGCTTGTATTGCAGCCTTGTGACACTCAAGTGAACCAGTGTTTGTCTAGTGTGTCTAGTTCTCTCTCTCTCTCTCTGTTCAGTGTCTCTCTCTCTCTCTCTCTCTGTTCAGTGTCTATCTCTATCTCTCTGTTCTGTGTCTATCTCTCTATCTCTTCCTCAATTCAGCATCTCTTTCTCTCCCTCTTTCAGTGTCTATCTCTCTATCTCTCTCTCTGTTCAGTGTCTATCTCTCTATCTCTCTCTCTGTTCAGTGTCTATCTCTCTATCTTTTTCTCTCTCAATTCGGTGTGTGTAGGTCTCACTCTCAATTCAGTGTCTGTCTCTCTTTCTCTGTCTCTTTCTCAGTTCGGTGTGTGTAGGTCTCACTCTCAATTCAGTGTCTGTCTCTCTTTCTCAATTCGGTGTGTGCAGGTCTCACTCTCAATTCAGTGTCTATCTCTCTTTCTCTATCTCTTTCTCAATTCGGTGTGTAGGTCTCACTCTCAATTCAGTGTCTATCTCTCTTTCTCAATTCAGTGTGTGCAGGTCTCACTCTCAATTCAGTGTCTATCTCTCTTTCTCTATCTCTTTCTCAATTCAGTGTCTATCTGTCTCGTTCTCACAGTTCAGTCTCTCTCTTTCAATTCAGTGTCTCTCTCTCGCTTTCATTTTCTCTTTTTCTATTCAATGTATGTCAACCTATTTATTCTCTCCCCCCCCCCCCCTCTCTCTCTCACTCTCTCTCTCTCTCTCTCTCAGTTCACTTCAATACACTTTATCGCCTCTTTCTGTCTCAATTCAGTGTCTCTCTTTCTCAATTCGGTGTGCAGGTCTCACTCTCAATTCAGTGTCTCTCTATCTTTCTCAATTCAGCATCTCTTTCTTTCTCTCTTAATTATGTCTCTCTCTCAATTCAGTGTCTATCTCTCTTTCTCTGTCTCTTTCTCAATTCGGTGTGTGTAGGTCTCACTCTCAATTCAGTGTCTAACTCTCTCTTTCAGTTAGGTGTTTAGTTCTTTCTCAATTCAGTGTCTATCTCTCTCTTTATCTCTCAATTCAGTTTAGATCTTTCTCAATTCATTGTCTATCTCCCTCTTTCTCTCTTCTCTCTCTCTCTCAATTCAGTCTCTTTCAATTCAGTTTCTCTTTCTCTCAGTTTAGTGTCTCTCTCTCAATCCTGTCTCATTCTCTCTTTCTCTCAATTCAATGTCTCTCAGTTCAGTGTATTTAGTTCTCTTTCTCAATTCAGTGTCTATCTTTCTCTCTCTTTCTCTCAGTTCAGTCTCTCTCTTTCAGTTCAGTGTCTCTCTCTCTCTTTCTCTTTTTCTATTCAATGTATGTCAACCAATCTTTTCTCCCCCCCCCTCTCTCTCTATCTCTCTCTCTGTCTCTGTCTCTCTCTCTCTCTCTCTCTCTCTCTCAGTTCACATCAATACACTTTATCGCCATGACTGATAGATGAACAGTGTTGCCAAAGCATCTAAATACAATTGAATGAAAATGATTAAGTGGAGCACAACATTTAACATGTGTTCCACTTGACTCTCTCTCTCTCTCTCTCTCTCTCTCTCTCTCTCTCTCTCTCTCTCTCTCTTTCTTCCCTGACTCTACTAAATGGGTCACGCAGACTGTAGCTCTTTGTTGGCTCGAACTAAACGTCTGTGCGTGTGAAGAAGTGTGTTTGCTCTCCTCTGGGTGTCAGTGTGATCGTAGATGTGTCCTTGCAGTGAATGGGAGACTTTCTCCCTGTGATCCGGTCTCTCCTATCTGCGGCGGTCTAATCATTAATGAGCGCATGAATCAGTAACTACAAAACTTTGTGTTTACCCCACAATTCAAAGGGCAAAATGTTTGGTCTGCCTTGTTTGCGGTGGTGATGCATTTGCACTCCAACCGGCCTTTTCCCTCACTTCAGTGTTATCGCTCTGTTTCCGTCTCACGCTCAGGATCACAATCATTCACCAAGTTCAATAAATGTACAGTAATTTGTCTTTGTCGGCTTTGGTGCAGAGAAATTCAGACAGCTTGGATAGTATCACAGTCAGGGTTTGACTGATATGAGTCTTAAAAAGGCCGATACCAATATGGAAGCTGCTGATAGACAATATTTTGGGCATCTTGTTCATATTTTGTCTTCAATATCTTTAAATTTTTCCATTTTCATGCCAAAAAATGACAAGTATTTAGTCTTTTTCCCAGAATTTTCTTCTTTTCAGGGTGGAAATGCCTCTGAAACAGCATTTAGACCGTAATGGGACACTAAAACCCACTGAAACCCAGACTAATTAAATTCTTTTAGTGTTAGCAGCTCTTTTAAGGCCGGTTGACCCACCACACCTATTCACAGGTGGGGAAACGCTGGGATAAATGCAGAATCAGCTTACAAAACAGCATCATTGAACAATTAAATGAATAAATAGAATGTGCACAGTTTCGTTGCAGGTTACAGATTGTTTTTCTGTAGCTGTGGTCAGGGAGGAACCTCCATAATATCGGCAGTGGATGACATGTTTGGCCGATATCCAGTATTTAATAAAAGCTCTTTCTCTCTCTCTCTCACACACACTCACTTCCTCCATCCTTTCCATTTGACTCACACCTTCTTTATCTCTTCCCCCCCTCCAGCTGTGTGTGTGCAGGCGGTGTTTGTGGAGCCTCCGCAGCCCGTCACCTCCCTCCGCTCCCTGGCGGAGAGCGAGACCAGGCTCCCCTGCCGCTACCAGGTGGAGGCGGGGCAGAAGGTGGTGCAGGTGACCTGGCATAAGGAGCTGCCAGACGGCACCAAGGAGCAGATGATCACCGCACACTACTCAGAGGGACACACAGGTAGGACACAGCAAGAACCCCAAGACCATAAACCCAAGTTCTCCCCAAGACATTTTGGGGAGAACTTGTCAAACTTCTCAAGAATGTGAGCACAAAGATTTTCCTTTTCCAGGTTGTTTCATTTGATTAATTATCAGAAGAGGCCTAGAGGCTAAGAACTATTCAGTATGCAAAATTAGAGAAAACTAATAGCAGAAATATGCTTTTTCCTTGTCCCATAAATCATCTTGCGACCCCCAAAAATTATGTTGCGGCCCTCTGGCGGGTCCCGACCCCCAGGTTGAGAACCAGTACTATAGACTACTGCTGATTGGACGGGATGCGTCATTTTTGCAATGAATCTTGGGGCTTCCCACTTGTTCTTGTTGGTCAAGTCACCATCTGATGCTTCATCGATTGGCAAGTAAACATCCTGGGATCTTCATCCCTCGTCTGTCATCAGCAATTTTGGAATCGCACCTCGGCTGATAGATGTTATGTCAAATGTGTCATGGACGACACAAGAATGTAGAAAAACGCATATTGAATACGACCCCAAGAGTTTTGTTCTAAAATGAGACATCCATCATTTGAAGCGAGTGACATCTACTCTGTCAAAGTGATTGATAGCACAAAATTAAAGCAAATGAGGGTCATTAGACAGTGTAACCTGGAGCAGTGGTCTAACCATGTGCCATCGAGAGCCGTGTGTATGTAGATCAGCAATGATTAATTCCAACCAAACACCACAGCAGCTGATTTCACTGATTAACACCTTCAAACTATTCAGTGAAATCAGGTGCTGTAGTGTTTGGTTGGAGTGACACACGATCATGGTTGAAAACCTCTGGGCTGGAGGCTAGAGAAACTTGAGAGGCTTGTGGTCAGAAGGTCAGCGGTACAAATCCCCAGGCTGGAGGGGAAAGTGAATGTGTCACGCTCTCCTCTGCTCACCTGAGCAAGACGCTTCACCCCGTCTGCTCCAGTGGAGCCGATCAGAGGCCGACAGCAGAAGACTGTTTGAACTGGGAAGCGAGGTGTGAATGTGAAGTGCATGCTTAGTCAACTTTTCCTTTGTTGACACAATCAACATGAACATAATAATATCAGACTTTATATCTATATTTTAGAGATTTTGAATGATGAACTCAAGGTAATTATATTTTATTGCAAATATGTATTAGTGTTTTGAGAATGGGCCTCTTCGCACGTAGGCAACACTGGTGTGGTTAACCAAATTTTATTCTTCTGAACAATGACATATGCTATAATTAGCATTGGCAATTGCCTGGCTCCTGTGGTCAGAGTGTACATTTTGCCTCATACCGACAATGGACCTGGGGCCTCATTTCTAAAAATGTTATTTGCCTAACCTAGAATTAATCATACAGTTATTTAAAACAGTATGCCAAACAAATTCATATTCATAGCAGTACAACTGTGGGTAATCCTAGAAATCAGTTTTTTGTCAGAAAACTGGAGATAATTAACATAAATCCCTGATTTTTTTGGCATCAAGATAATTTCACAACTTTATTTACCTTTTGTAAATGAGGTCCAAGGTGCATCTGTGTGGATTGATGCCTTTGAGTCTGTCTGGCCCGTCCTAAAGTGCATGTGTTGCTCTGCCTGTTCCTGTCCGTCTTAACTGGCAAGAACAGACACTGAACCTATTACATTACAGTGTTTGATTTGATTACAGCAGTGAAATCATACCAAGAGATTGTCATCTTTATGCACCTGGACCATTTGTCTGTAATGTGGCATCATGAAGTCATTGGGTAAATGTAGGTAGATGCTCAGTTCTAATATGTGTACTTTAATTTTAGTTTTTGCCTATTTTTTGACTGCGGTACCTTTTATCTCTGGGGATCTTTGAGTTCCTCAGATGTTGCTGACACACACTTTTCATCCCCAGATAATGGGCTGTGTGGTATAGTTTTTATATCTGCTCAGGACTGACCTGCAGTGTGTTTCACCCGTCAGAGTTCGGGCGGTACTCGGGCCGGGTGAGGTTTGAGAGCAGCAGCCCCACGGAGAACTCGGCCCTGCTCATCCCCACCACGGAGGAGTCGGACGAGGGAAGCTACACCTGCCACATCTCCACCTTCCCCCATGGAAACTTTGAGGCGCACATCACACTCACCGTCTGGAGTAAGAGTCTTCCTCCTCCTCCTCCTCCTCACTGCCTCTTTCTCCTCTCCCACAACCGCCTAATCCCATCAGAGCTGCTGTAATGATGTTTAAACCATAATCATCTTACTCTGTCATAGAACTAGTAGCAGTGCCAACCAGATTGAGTTCAGTTTAGGAGGGTGGATGCAGGGTTTTGTCAACGTGGCTAATCCAGTTTGAGAACACTTTCACTTACAGCATAACTGAGGCGTCAGCGGTGAAAAGCTGAAAATAGATGCATTTTCTTGCAAGCAGTTTAGTGTTTATTTTTGGAACAGTGTCTGGATCTGAAATAACCAATGATTTTAAGTATTTGTCAGTCATTATTTCCTGTTACTGCTTAATAGCAAGTGAAAAATACAAAAATGTGTCATTTTGAATGGGCAACAATGAAAATTAACCCTAAAAACAAAGTAATAACGTACCCAAAACCAGAATAAGACACATCAATGATACCAGGCCCACAAAGATCTTTTTTTTTTTTAAGGGACAGTTAACCAGAAAATGGACAGATGAAGCTGTTTTGTGCCAAATACACTTAAGTAATACAGCAATTGGCCAATGAGTTTGTAGCTCAGTTGACAAAAGTTAACAACTTGGTGACTAAGCAGGATGTAGTTGATATTTATGATAATAGACTGTTAACATGTACATTGTCCTAAAGCTAAAAGTCAGAAATCCAAGACTTTGCTCCCCATCAAGAGATAAAATCTAGTGCTGCTCCACTGACAAAGAACGGCAGACTGACTTTGTTGAATGTCGGCTTTAGCTTTTATATCCAAATTACTTTTATTTTGTAGTATTGCTAACAGTTTTGAAACACAAAATGCGCCCATATCCCCGTAAAACCACCTTCATTATGTCACAGTGTCCACAAACTGTGTCCACATATTAGAAAATGTACATCTTAACAAGTACTTTAGTCTAATATTCAGTCTTAAAATTATTATTTCCAGTGCAGTTTCTCTTGTTTCAGAAATGTTCTCTAAACATATAATATCTTTAAACAAATGAAGCAGATCACTCCTCTAGTATCAAGAAAATGACACTTGATTCAAGAAAATTCTTTAAACAAGTTGCTTTGTATTGGAACAAAGTGAAATGATCTCACCCCACTTTTTTCACTTGTTTTCACAAAAATTTGATTTTTAGACTCAATAGTAGATAAAATGGTTTGTTAGATACATATTTTTTTGCAGTGCATTCACTGTCATTTGGGCAGGTCCAACGTTGACCCCTGATGACATCAAGAGAGTACTGGATCTCTTTGTTATTACTTCTTTTAAATCACAAATTTCAGTTGAAGTGTCATAGGAATTGTGGGAATGCTGTTTCTGAGCGGATCTTCCTTGAACGAAAACCTGGAGCATTGCTATCTGTCCTCAATGACTTTCTTATTTTGCTGCCAGTCATTAATGGTGACAGCCCAGTATTCCTGTTCCAACACGCCAGAGACAAGACAAACCAGCAGAAATACACTGTCTAGTCAGTAATACCTCAAGCACTGAATTCCACAGACTCTTAACCATAAAGTGTTGAACGTACATACATACTGTATCTATTGTCCATGTGCAGGGTATCAAATTTACTCAAATATACATCCATACCACATCTGACATTTCAGCTACAATGGAGACACTCAACAACTGTTTGCAGAATATCAAATCCTCGATGCACAGCAGCTTTTTGAAACTTAACTCGGACAAAACTGAAATAATCCTCATCGGCTCCAAGTCCACAACCGATACGGTCCGCAACCTCTGCCTGTCTATTGATGACATGACGGTCACACCTTCCTTGCAAGTAAAGAACCTTGGAGTCATCGTGGATTCTGCACTTTCATTTGAACCCCACATAAACAAAACCAGACAGTTGGCCTTTTTTCATCTCCGGAACAATAGCCCGGATCCGTCCATCTCTCAGATTCGCTGATGCAGAACGTCTAATCCGGTGCTTCTCAATCCTGGTGCTGGAGTACCACAACCCTGCTGGTTTTCTATTTTACCTGGTAGTTAATTACATTCACCTGGTGTAATCAGGACTGAATGACTTGGGACACCAGGTGTATCAACTACCAGGTAAAATAGAAAACTTGGTACTTGTGGTACTCCAGCACAAGGATTGAGAAGCACTGGTCTAATCCATGCCTTCATCACTTCAAGGCTGGATTACTGTAATGCGCTCCTCACTGGCCTCCCTTCCCATCTCCTCAACAAACTGCAACTAGTACAAAACTCTGCGGCTCGACTCCTGACATCCACCTCCTCCCGACACCACATCACTCCAATCCTTAGAGACCTACATTGGCATCCTGTAAATTACAGGATAATCTATAAAGTGATGCTCCTCACCTACAAGACCCTGCACGACTCTGCTCCAGACCACCTATCAGAACTCATCTCTCCCTACTGTCCTCCTCGTTCTCTTCGATCCTCTAGCCATGGACTTCTGGCTCCACTCCTTGGGAGACAAAGCCTTTTCCTCTACTGCTCCTCGCATCTGGAACAACCTACCTCCAACAGTCAGAGCATCGGACAGTGTTGATTCTTTTAAATCTCTTCTCAAGACTTACCTTTTTAGAGAAGCATATCACTTATGATTGCATTGTTCGTTTTAAGTATACTTAAAACATCTTTTAAATGGTGTTTTAATGCTGTGTTGTTTTTAAGCTGTAAAGTGCTTTGAATCATAAGAAAGCGCCATATAAATAGAATGTATTGTTATTATTATTATTTTCTAGTTTTCATCACGTGGTATCCTGAATGAAAACCCTCTAAATCAGACTTTTTCACTTATATTTAGATATACAGCAGTAACCTGCAAAATCAAGGTAAACACAAAAGGATACTAATTTCTCATAATGTGTTAAAAAATGGAAATCTAAAACACCTTGGTTGTGTCACCATTTGCTTTGATAACAGCAGTAAGTCTGTTAGTCTCTACCAATTTAGCACATCTGGATTTAGGGATTTTGTCTTTGTCATTTTAGTCATTCTTCTTTGCATAAGAGTGCAAACCCACTTGAATTGCAAGGGGACCTCCTATGTCCCATGTATTCTGTAGGATCAGGGTCCAGGATACTGATCTTCATTTTTCTGCAGCTTGGGTTGAGTTGGCTGTGTGCTGTGGATCACTGTGATGTTGAAAGATGCAATTCTGCTTTAACTTGAGCTTTTTGCAGAGGACAGCAGATTTTTTTACCACAATATGTTGGTATCTGGAGCTATTAATTTTCCCTTCATCCTGACCAGAGCCCCTGTCCCGCTGAACAGAAACAGTCCCATAGCAGGATGCTGCCATGCTTAACAGTCACTACTGTGTTGTTTTGGTGAAGAGCTGTTCGGCTCTGCACCAAACACTTTTTGGAATTAAAGTGGTGATCTGCCAGATCCATGTGTTCTTGATTTTTGGCGTCATCTTTGGTGCCAAGTGGTCGTTGCTGTGGAGTTTTTCCACTGACATCACCTGTCAATCAAACAGTGCGGGCGGTACTGTGGTGTCTCTTTCTTGGATTTTCTGTAGGTGGTGCTTTTTTGTTTGTCTGTTCAGCCACGGTGGCTATCACTGCTCATGTTAACAACCCAGTTCTTCTTTATTATTTATTCCAAACAAACTGGAAATATAAAACACATCACTTCTTGTGCAGCAGAGGATTTTTCCTGGGAAACACCTACCAGACACCGGCTGTTTAGAACAGCAAATGTAATAGCTGGGAATAGGCTGAATCACTTTTGTGTGATATCAGATGGTGAAAGAAAGTAGCAAAACGGAAATATATTTACATGAAAATATCACAGATTATTACTTTAAGATCAAAAAAGATCTGCCTTGGTTTCGTCAGACCATATGACATTTCCCCACATGGTTTTGGGAGACTGACAGTCTTCTGGTGTAATTAGGATGTTGTTTTCAGTGAGAAATGTCTTCCGTCTTGCCACCCGACCTCGCAGCCTAGAAGCTTCCCTGATGAGTGTCGTTCTTACTCAGTCATCCATCTTGGAGGGCTGGCCTGATGTGTTTCCCCCTCTTCTTTTTTACGCACTTCACTGTGTTCCAGGGTATATTTAAGGTCTTTGAAATCTTTTTTTTTAAATCCTTCTTCTAATCTGAACCGTTCAACAATAATATCTTGAGGAGCTTGTTGCCCATGCTTGTCCCTGCACACTGATGTACACTCTGCAAACAAAAAAAAAACAAAAAACATTAATGAAATCCTGGTTTTAACGCATCTTATTACACTTGAACTAATTTCAGGTGAAGGCACATTATCTTCATGCAGGCTTTGGAATGTGATTTAATTAAATCTAAACACAACTACAACCCGCAATTATAAGGGATATACACAATCACGCAACCGAGGTGTTTTAGTATTTCCATTTTTAATACGTTGTCAGAAATGAGTAACCTTTTGTTATTGTTATTGCTTGATTGATGTTTCTGGTTACTATATCCAGACTATAAAAGTGAATAAAGTCTAAGTTAATGGGTTTTGACATGTACTCTATAGTCTGCTGTCCATAGCAGGTTTTGTGTTGTGCGTATTCATAGTATTCCCATGATGTCACATGCATTTCCTGCCGATATGGTGCTTTACCATACACACAGCTCATTGGTTGTGTTTGTCATTTATAATCACCTGTGAATTTATTACAATCAGCTGTTGGCTGTGTGCTGATCTAACATAATACTATGAATAGCAGGTATTGTAGGTTTTGTATGTGTGTTAGTGTGGGAATGTGAAACTCTGTAAGCTGTCAATATGTTTCTGCATCATTGACAACAAAAGAAATGGGTTGTATATTTATTGCACTTGCCAATGAAAGTGATTTTGATCCTAAAGACAAGAGTGAGATAGATTAACTGGTATAGATCCTGGGAGGCCAACAGAACTATAAAATCTAGCCTGTAATACCTCAAAGCACTAACAGACTCACTCCCTCCCTCCTCCTCCACTAGTTCTACCCATCTCCTCCCTGGAGCCCGTGGTCCTGGTGGAGGGCCAGTCGTTCCGCGTGGCCGCCTCCTGCCGGGCCGTGGGCCGCCCGCTTCCCCGTCTCTCCTGGGACACCGACCTGCCCGGCCAGTCCCAGAACCGCACCCTGGAGGGCGGGACCGTGTCCAGCTACTACTCCCTCCACCCCCTGCGTGGCATGAATGGGAGGCGGCTGGACTGCCTGGTGTGGCACCCGGGCCTGGAGCAGCCGCGCCGGCTCTCCAACCAACTGGTGGTCCAGTGTGAGTTCAGCTGATGATGCCGGGGCTGTGTTAGCAGTTTAGGATGATTTGTAACCAGTAGACCAACTTGTCAGCATGCACAGAGCTCAGAGAAGGTGAAAGGAAAGCAGTTTGGAGTTTTAGTTATACAGAGCAGCTTTGGAGGCACAAATAATCTCATTGGTTGAGTTAAACCTGAATGGGCGGCGCAAACAACCACAGCTTTTCAGAGTGCAAGTTAGTTAACTGGCAAACTTGAGTCTCAAAGTAGGAACTCTGGCCAAAATAGAAATAAAAAATATAAATGGCAATGACTTATTTTTTTCATTTATTCATGACCATGGCATTTATGATGTTGGAAGGTCAGCTAGCTAACTAGCTAACCTAGATAAGTTAGTATAGTATGTTTATTTAGTTAAGTGGCATCATAATATTAGCTTCCTCCTGTCTTACCTCTTACCTTTCTCTCTGGGCTTCAGTCTAACTTTACTTAGAAGAACTGTGGTTCTTTGACTCACTGAGGTTCAACTCAAGCAATAGGATTATTTCTGCGTCCAGAGCAGCTCTGCCTCCTAGAAATGTTTATACAGCTAAAACTCCAATCTACAAAAAACAAGGGGTGATAGTGTCCTAAAGATTAAACAATATTGGTTGAATGTCTGTGCCAGCTGGGATGGTCAATGAGTAATTATCTCCCCTCCCTCAGCAACTGCTATCAGTATACTCTGGATCAAGGCACCTAACTCCCAAATTCCTCCAGTGGATTTGCTCATTGCCCAGTGTGCTGGGCAGTTCAGTGTGAATATGTAGCTGTAGGAATGTGAAGCAGAGCAGTACTCCCTGGAAGAAGAGATCCTGTATCTCAATGGGATCTTCCTGGCTAAATAAAGGATAAATAAATAAATAAATAAATACTGAAGTACTGATGCTCAGGAAACTCCTTCCCTGAATAAATAAAGGCTAAAAAAGTGGCTCATCAGGAGTATAGTGTGCATCTCTGCTAAAACAAAACCACAACTCTCTCCCATAATTTGTCACTGTACAGTGTGTGTGTGTATATTTTGTGCTGACGCAGATGTGTTTGTGTGTCAGATCCCCCAGATGCCACCATCTCCCCCAGCAAAGGGGACTGGTTTGTGGGTGTGAAGAACGCTGAGCTCAGCTGCAACAGCGGGGGATACCCCAAACCTCAGAACATCACCTGGACACGGTACCGTCACCCGCCCCGTCTGCCTGTCTGGCTGCCAGCGACTCTCTGACAATTACACCTTAATTCACCCCACTGTAATGCTATCTGCGCTCCTAAATTGCTCTTTACACGGCACTGGAATGCTTCTCAAAACATACGTAAGCCGGCACTAACACGCACACACACCGGCTACACACCCGCAAACAACAAAGACGTGTGCTTCGACCCAAAGGAGGGCGCCTTTCTCTGTTGGCTCAATTCACCGTGGAATAAAAGCTGCGGTGTCGTGTTGCGCAATTTGAAGGTAGAAAAAGAGGGAGGGAAATATTTTCACACGAGGGAGGGAGCGGGGGACGCAAGGAAGAGCAGGAGACACATGCTAAGCACTTAATCATAGTGCCTCGCTTTAAATATCACTGTAATGCCTGGTAAAAACACAGGGTCTGCGCTTTAATTAGAGATACTGTACCAGCCATTACAGTTATGACTGAACACACAATGAACGATTCTCCAGTGCTGAGTAAAAAATATTTAAGCTATGAGACAATTTTGAGATATTGAGCTTATTCTGGAACTTAAATGTTTTCTCATTGCAGGTAGCTCGGTTGAAAGTGGCAGCTACATGTCTAGAATTTTACTATAAATGTTTGATATTTTAATCCAGCTTAGAGATTGTGATATTTTACCTATAAATGTTCAATCAGTGAAGCTTGCCTTTTGTTGGTGGATTGTTCACCTTATCTTCAACCATCTGGCCGGTATCAGGTACAATCTCTACCTCTGACTCTATTCTAAAGGGTTTGTTAGAGAAGCTAGGTGGGGTTGAGAGTAGAAACATGAGAGGGCTCCAGTTTGGGGGGTAAGCAGCGGTTAAATGGCTGCCGCAGCACAGTGAAACCAGGGCAACATGACCCCTCTCAGTGGAGTTGATCAGAAACTGGCTCTCCATTATGTGGCCTGTGATGTCTTCAGCTGCTCACAGCAACACAATGTGGGCTTCAGTCGCTGGACCTGCTTAAATCCCCCAAACCTAGTATTTGGCCTGTTCAGATCAATGGGCGGCAGTTGTGAGCAGGCAGGTTTTGGTTCAGGTGCATTCAAATTGGTGGTTACCCTTTGTGGTGAACCTGATCCGCGCAGCATTTATTTATTCAAATCACTTCCGCGATGCAAACCAGTTGTTGTGGCTTTATTGTGTTATTTGCTTTAGAGCAGATGTCTTTGGACCTTTGCTTGTTTCCTGCTCAGTTTCTCCATCAGAATGGTTTGAACTGGAAACTACAAACCAAATTTCCTTCAGGATAATAATAAAGTTGATGTTGGAACGCACACTCACGTTTTTTGGTGATTTGTCAGTCACCTAGAACAATTCAAATTAAATGAGTCACAGCTATTGTTTGAAGCAGTGAGTCAACAGTTCCAGTATGTTTTATGTGTGACACATATTTGTGAATTAATGGTGCCATCTTCCTCTTGACCTTCCACAGGAGAGGAGGAGCTCTGCCGGAGGGGGCGTCTGTGATTGGAGGAAAGCTGGTTTTTGGGCGGGCCCTCCGCATGAATGACAGTGGGGTCTACGAGTGTGTGGTCAAGAACAATGTGGGAGCGGGGAGAACAGAATATATCTTGACAGTAGCAGGTAAGTGCAAGGAGGAAATCTTCAGCAGGGATTTAGTGATAAGCAGAATCTCAGTTTCCCGTGCCGCCTCCTCAGATTTGTTAGTGGTTCTCACAGGATTAAAACAGGATACTGTCCTGCTATGTTTTGTTGTTATTTTAGAAGGAGGCAAGGAGAGGATGGATACATGGAGTCAAGAAATGAGTTGAGTTTTAACCTAAAAAAACCAAACAATTCTACTGTGATTTGGACTAATTGTGTTAATTTGCTGCCCTCTTGTGGTGGCGTGCATGGATACTATCTCAATCAGGATCAGAATTTCTGCATGAAGGATGATGTGTGTGTGTGTGTGTGTGTGTGTGTGTGTGTGTGTGTGTGTGAGAGAGTGAGAGAGAGACTGACAGAGAGAGATCCATCAACGCTCTTATGCTCTGCTCGTCCTTCTGCCAGGAAACTCTCGTCTTACGCAGCCCACTGACAACCTGTTGCTGATCATCATTGGCTCTGCAGCCGGGGCTTTGGTCATGATCATGGTCATCATCATCCTGCTGGTCAACCGCTACCATCGACACAGAAACAAAAAGCTGGAGATGGAGCTGAGCGAAAGAACGTGAGTCGACTGCATCTTCTTGAAGACGCCATAAAGTGGAAAAATGAGCTTTATCGGTTGTTAAATAGCATTAACCACAATGAGAGCCTGATTGTGAATGTTTCTTCTTCATAAACTACTGTTTAAGCTGTTTTCAGATCATTATAGTTTCTGCCAAATTAAAATGCCAGACACAATTTGGTTCAGTAAATCCTCAAAATGTGCTGTGTGTTTTTCCCCAGGGAGGAAATTATCACCCTCTCCAGACAAACGTCGTCCAGGAGGCTGAACTCTGTCAGCACAGACCCCAGACTGCAGGTACAGACACAGCTGCTGCCTCTGCCATCTTTTCTGCTCACAACAATAGCTGCAGGCGAGAGAGAGAAACCTGGCCGGCACACCCGCCCTCCCCTGGCCCAGCTGGGGTGGAGCCGCTGGCAAGGAGCGGGGCTATTGTGGAGAAAATGATTACAGGCTACTGCAGCTTCAAACAAACACACCACAAACACAAACACTTAATATGTGCATGTGAATACTGCATTCATCTCATTTTGGGTAACCCAGTCATTTTTTTTTTTTACTCTCAAGCTAACTCACTTTCTTTGTTTTTTTTACTTTCTCAATTCTCTCCAGGCTGAAGACTATGCTTTGCTCAGAGTCGACAGCCGAATAAAAAACAGCCAAATATCTCTGGTGAGTTCCATGATAGCTCTTCACTGTCAATACTGTATAAATGGTGAATTCAGGTTGACAGGTTTCTTTAAAGCCATATAAATGTATTGAAATGAACTACCAAAATTATGCCAATATATAGGGCCGATATAGGAATTTTATTAAAAATGTGATATTGTTGTCCACTTCTGATATGATGGAGGTTCCTCCCAGACCACAGCTAAGTAATATATTATAATAATAATAATAATAATAATAATAATAATAATAATAATAATAATAATAACAATACTTATTTATATACAATACTTATAATAATATCTATTTATATAGCACTTTTATTTTCTTAACAAAGTTACAAAGTGCTGAACACCGGAAGATTAAAATAATGACATAAAATAAATACAAGAAATAGCATAAAAATGCACTAAATAAAAAAAGCCAACAGAGAAGAAGAATTAAACAATTAGGTAAAAGGGAGTTTAAAAAAGTATGTTTTCTATTGTGATTTAAAAGCAGTGTCAGACTCGGCACTTCTAATAGTCTCAGGCCAGCCAAAGTCTAGACTTTGGAACTGACAACTGTGATTATTTAATTAAATGGCTGACCATCATGCCAGTGTGGTGTGTGAGGATTTTACTCAATTTACTTCAGAGTTACTATTAAAAACTGACTTTAGGAGCTGCAGCCCAACTAAAACAATTCATTAGTCTGGGTTTCAATGGAGTCTCCTACGATACCTAAATGCTGTTTCGGAGGCTTTTCCATCCTGCTAATAATACACATCTGGGGGAAACATTGAATACTTATCATTTTATGCAATTTTTTGGCATGAAAATGGTTAAGAAAAAAACGTTAAGTATCGGCACAAAATATTGGCAGTCAGCAGCTATCGGTCGAACCCCAGCTTCAATTATCACCTTTCACTGTAACACAAAATTGTTTTCTTCTATGTTGCATGACCTGATTGAATGACAATGCCTTCCATGATTACAAAGCAACTGATCAAAAAAGAGAAAATTACTCAAGTTGCTCAATTTGCATTGTTATTGTCCTGCAAAAACCAAATGATTGCTATCAGTGTTGTGACTTTTTGGGAACCCCCTCCCCGACTGCAGGAGCGTCCCATCTACAAAGGCAGCCAGTCCACTCTGTGTGGGAAGTGGGGGCCTCCGGGAGGGGTTGAGGTGGACGAGCTGGGACGTCCCGTCGTCTGGCATGACGGCAGAGAGAGCCTGAGAGGAGCAGAGATGGATAGAGAGAGGGAGGAGCGCAGGAGGAGGGTGGAGTCGTACCTGAAGAGCAGCAACATGTCGCTGGTATTTGGCAGCTTTGCAGAGATTAGTTGGAAATGTGTTCAGTTTCGTCTGTAATGCGTCACACCTTACTCCTTTGTTTACTATTTGCTCTGTCAGTGTCTGTCAGTGTCATGGGAACAGAACAAAGGACTAGCTGTAAAACTATAGTTATAGATGGAGCACTACACCTCTCTTTAATATGCAACAAAACTGCATCTGTCACTTTGTGAAATGCAAAATTGTGAAATGCAAAAATTGGAGACACACATCACAGCTACAGACATCCTCTTCATTCTGTTGGACACTTTTTTAACAGTTTTGCATTAAAAATGTATCTGTCTGGTTAGCTCCTTAATTATAGGAAATAACATTTTCCTTTATTTAAATACATATAATAATGTAGACATAGTTTAAATTTGATTTTGTTTAAGTGGTTACATTTTCAAAAATCCATTATTTTTAACAGGCAGTTTTGGACTAACTCCATTCAACACATCACAGCTGGTCTTGGTTTTGGTCTGGTTCCCCTCACTAAACAACTGCTAAAATCCTCCCAGTTTACAGTATTTGAACTGGAAAGCCTCCACTCAGCAAGTTTACCTCATTTGAATTAGAGGAGCTGGTGTTGTTGGCAAATCAGGGTCCAGTAGGTCAAAGTAGTAATCTAACTCCTTGCTGTGTGTCCACAGGACTCGGGTCTGCCCTCCTCCCTGGTCCCTCTGAAGCCCCAGCAGGAAGACGGCGTCGGGCCCAGAGAGGCGGACCTGGGCCACCTCAGGGAGGGGCGGACAGCGGGGGAGGAGGAGTGGGGTCCCGCCCCGTCGCTACCGGAGGGAGATGAGGACGACGGCGACAGCAGCACCTACCAGATCTCCGAGGCGCTCACCAACCACTTCTACTACAGCAACGGCGTCCTCAGGCCCAAGCCGCACTCCAACGCCATCCTGCTGCACCCCAGGGGGCAGGTCATCTAGACCGCCGCCTCACGTGCAGAGAGCGAGCCTGTTTGCATTCCTACAATCAAGACTTTACACTTTACATTCCACGTTTGTTTTGTACGCAACATCCGACACATTGCCCACAATGGGTAATTTATAGCAGGCATTAGCCAAATGCTGATTCATTTTTTTCTGTGACTGGTAAGTTTATCAATCCTTCTAGCCACTTTGGCTTTGACATTATTTGGAAGAGCATTGATGATGAAGTGGCCAGTGACTCATCCACTAGTCACTGTGGCATGTGGATGAAAGCGCTTCCTGCCCTGATTTCCTGTATTTCCACACTGAAGCATAGAAGGAAACAAGATTCCTGTTACAGAATGTTTACTGTTTTGTCAGCAACACTAAGTTTCACATCCACTGCATCTGGTGACTTGATTATAGCTGCACAATGTTAGGGAATGTCCCCATGAATCCTGTCTGTCACTTCTGGTGTCCTATTTGCCTTGAAAAGATAAGTGGACAAAACACCCAAGTCCTGAGCTCCAAGGCCTGGCCTAAAGCCTAGTGAAGCCCAGCAGTGGGTTTGGGTAAATTGTACACAGGCCCTGGCATTTGCAGCTTGAACGCACCTGTGGATGAGAGGTTAAGTGAGTGTATTTGTGTATGTGTATATACTGTATATGAGAATATATGTGCGTTTGTGATCAGGTCATTACCTGCTTTACCACTACCGAAAGGTCACAGGTGCTTGTTACTCAGAGGAATTTAACATGCACATGGAATAAATTATTCAACTGGTGGATCGTGTTGGATAAACCTTCCGTGGCCAGGTTTATGTCTTGTCAGCATTACATTTTCAGTGCTCAGCGAAGTAGAGACTGGACAAGACTTGAACTGTAAAGCAACATTCTGTTTTGTTAATGCACTGTCAGGTGTGTTTATGTCTTATGACCCTAAATATACTTTATGTAAATTGTTACGTTTTCATTCAGTGTTTTTCTATGCAATTGAAAAGCAGGATGTAACTGTTCACATGTTTATTCATAAAAGTATATGCAACGATTTAAAAAAACAAGTAATTTCTCTTTATTTTAAAATGGGACAGTTTTGTTCAAGGTGGGGATCTGACTGTGATAAGGATGCACCATGTCCCCCCTCCTGTTCTTGTAGCCGAGGTCTAGAGAGCGTGGCATTAGGGTGGCACCTCTGCTGTTTGTGGATGATGTCATCAGACTGTGATCTCCAATGTGTGTTACGCAGACGGGATGAAGGTCAGCACCTTCCAAGTCTGAGGTCACAATTTTCTCCCGGAAAAACGTTTCTTGTCCTGTTCAGATGAGGCGTGAGCAACTGCCCCAAGTGGAGGAGTTCAGGTATCTCAGGGTCTTAATCCCAAGTGAGGGCAAAAGGCAGCATGAGATCAACTGCCAGTTAGGTGCAGCAGCTGCAGTAATGTGGGCATTGTATCAGACTCTGATGATAAAAAGAGATTAGAGCCACAAAGCAAAGCTCTCGATTTTAGCTGTTGATCTTTGTTCTGACCCTCACCTATGGTCCTGAGCTCTGGGTACTGACCAGAGGAATGAGACTGCAGATAGAAGTGGGCCGAATGAGGTTTCTCCGCAGGGTGGCTGGAAGGACTAAATCTCCCAGCATGCCTGGGAATCCCCTGGGTGTGGGTCTGGAGGAAGTTACTGGGGGGAAAAGGACGTCTGAGCTGCTCTACTTGCCCCACTGCCACTGTGAACATGACGCAGATAAGCAGCCAGAAAATGGACAGATGGATGGATGGGACACAGTCTCCTGACAAATGGTAATGCTCCAGAATATTAACTTTTGATAACATTAACACACAAGATGGATATCCACTTCTGGATAAGGATACTGTAAAGTGACAGGCTACTCCTAAGCACCAGTAGAGGCCAGTGCAGTAAGAAGAGTAATGATAACAATATTTCTGCTGCCTAGGCAACAGGGTCTGCAACCATCGTACGTACAGGGATTCCAGACCTTTCTGATCCACACTGACTCACATCAATGAGCCAATGATTAAAGAACATTTTGTGTCCTTATTTATGAGCAATAGAGGACAATATTCTGATATATCAGTGGGGTTGAATGTCCCTACATTTTTTCATTAGCTGACATCAGAATGTCATAAAAAGTCTTTGACCGGGCGCCCCGGTGATTCACCGAGTAGAGCGCGTACCATATAAGGCTCGGTCCTTCCCGCAGCGACCCGGGTTCGAATCCGGCCCGCGGTTATTTGCTGCATGTCCTCCCCTCTCTCTCTGCCGTGCCTTCCTGTCTCTCTCTCACACTATCTCTGTCAATAAAGCATAAAATGCCTAAAATAAATCTTTAAAAAGATTGACCAGGGGCTGCGTTGACAAAAAGATCATACGTACAAACTTGGTGCTTACAACCAAATCCAAGTTGTGATTTAGGAAAATCAGTGGGCTACATAAATTTTCTGTGATATATCAAAATACAAAACTAATTTCATTATTCAACACTTGAATGTCACAGAGGTATTTGTAGTTTATCCTCATTCTTTGAAATGATAAACGATCCAAGTCAAAGGAAATCTCTATAAATGGGGCAGGAACTCCTTGTGAGTCCGCTGGTGAGTGCGAAGGTTACTCCTCTGGGAAAAACACTTCCCACACGTTTCGCACGTGTACGGTTTCTCTCCCGTGTGGATCCGCTGGTGTATCTCAAGGTGGCTGGCGCGATCAAAGCTTTTGCCGCAGAACGGGCAAATAAACCATTTCTCCCTCACGCGGCGACTCTTTAAAGCCTTCTGCTCCGCCGAGTCGTGTCCGTTTGCGAGGAAGGAGAATCTGCTGTCCGAGTGCAGAGCGGACATGCTTTCACTGTGCGGTCGCTTCTCTGATGGGAGTCTGACCGCCGGTCCTCTCTCCGGGTGATCTGTCGGATCCGCAGGCTGTCCTGACTGTGCCTGCCCCAAACTCACAGGAGTCCTCTGCTTACTCGCTGCACCCTGCACTGTCACGTTATCCCTCATAAACCTATCAATGTATCCCATTTCTGATGGATTACCGTCAAGACTGTCCAGTGCATTTTGAATGAGCTGGATTTCCTTATCCAGATTTTGTGAATACTGCTCTGGTCCAAAAAAGCAATCCGAGTCGTCTGTGGTGTCGCTGTCTCCGACCGAAACGGACGACCAATGCTGGCGTTCTCTTTCTTCCACGACATCAGCAGCTTGGAGGTCTAGGTCTGTCATGGGATGATCTGCTCCATCATTAGCGTTGTGTTCAATGTCTACCGGTGGCTCCACAATCTGCACATCATCCTCTTCCTCTAGTTTGACTATTAACTCTTCATCATCATCATCTCTGCCGTGATCTTTGCTGTGTTCAGGCCTGAGCGGCTCACACTGTCTCTCTTCTGTCTGTGTGGGTGATGGTGTCGTTTGATCCACCTTCTCTCTCACAATCTGCTCAGAAGACGCTCTGTGGACCGAATCCGTATTGGACCCTGAAAGGACAGAGCAGGTTCAATTATTGTAGCCTTTGTTTAACAAGGTAGTTCCCTCAAAATCAAAAATCTTTTTCAAGAGGGAATCAAAAAAACAACATGACAAATAGATAAGCAAAGCTGTAGACAAATAACATACAACAATGTTCATATGCAAAGATGCAATAAAAGCACAAAAGCACAAAATTTAGAGTTAGGTCAAAATTCATTATATGAGCAGCACTCAAAAGGATGTAGTCCAATATCAGACCAACAGGTTCGGGTCTAAGCCTGAGTCGATCTTGGCTAATGTAGGACTGGGCGACAATTCAATATTATCATTGATTGTCGTGTGATGACATGGTGATGGGGGGGGGGGGGAATTTGAAGTAAACTGAGAAATTTTTCACTACAACTATGATTATATTTGTGTTTTTTTTTACTGCACCACCACTAGTAGACTATAGGTTTATAGATGTAAAAGCGGGGCGATATTTGTGGGGCGACATTCAACATCACAGAAAATATTGAGATATTCGTGAAATATCGTGATATTCAATGTCATCGAATACCAAGCCTAATGATAAAAAGCAAATTTTATTTGAAAACTGACAAAACAAGGTATGAAACATTTTAAGGAACATTACTTAATTTTGGTTTTGTTTGACTTCCCACTTAACATTACCATTCTGTTCAAGATTATTTAACATGTGATTTTACATATCGTGATATATATCGATACTGAAAAAAATCCTTATGATTATGTGATTGTGATTTTAACCATATCGTCAGGCCCTCGGTAAATGGCAGCACATTATGATACCAATGATTTTATGTCAGTAATTACACATTCTACAGGAGTGAATATAGGGCTGGGCGATAATTCAATATTATCGTCTTTCAGTGGAATCATATCGTGATGATATGAAGATATTTTAATATCGTGACACACATTTCTGCTGTCGAAATTGATGATGACAAGCAAATTTTACTTAAAAACTCATGAGGTATGGTAGGAATATTATTTGAATATTTCTGTTTTGTATGACATCACACCTAACATTACCATTCGGTTCAATGAGATGAAATTTGAGTATTTAACGTGATTTTGCATACATGAATCATGTCGTGATATATATTGATATCGAGAAAAATCATTATCATTATTGATTTAAACCATATCGCCCAGCCCTAAGTGAATAGAAACACGGTTATAAGAGTTTACATGCGTGCCATCAGAGAAACTAAACCACTAGCATAACTTTGGTCTGGTACTGCATTCAGCATCTCTACAGGTGTGTCTGCTCTCGACTTTAATATTGACACGACTGATGTTATATTATATCACTTGCTGTCATAGTGATATATTGATTAGTGCTATTTTGAACGGAGGAGATCAGTTATTACGAATGATAATCAGTGTTATTACTGACTAATCAGCAGTTATCCTTACCGTCATCAGTGGGTGGCAGTGTCTTCTTCTGCTGCTCTGTCTTAGAGGAGGAAGATGAGGAGGAGGAGAGAGATGATGAACCTTGAGCTCTGGACATGAGGTTAGCCGTTCATTTTCCATAAACACCAATTTTCTTTTCAGGGCTTCAACTTCGCTTTCTCTTCTTCGCAGCTCGACCTGCACGTAAGCGAAGCCGTCCTCCCACAGTTTACTTATTTCTACGACTGCAGTTTTGGCTAGCACGTCCATGATTGAGGTTAACTTGCTTTGAAAGTGACACAGTTCGCCATGTTTTCCTGGATCAGCATTTCTGCTAGCTGGCAAGTCATGTGTCGCGATGTAGAATACGTAAAATTCACGTTATATCGTGATAAATCACAAAATAGGAACCACTTTGCCGCGGTAGTTTACATTACAGATGTTGCTTCCGTACATAAGAGGCAAAACGGGAAGTGCGAGTGGTCATGTGACGCAGAATATACGGTGTTGATGGTGGGACAAAACTTGGAAAACGCGAACTCTAGTGTGAAGCCCGCTATAAAAGAAACCATAACACTCCCCCAAGTGTATGTGTGAATATAGCAATGGCAAGATATGATGACCTGAATAGAAGCTGAAGGTGTTCTTACTTTTTCTCTCTCTTTCTCTCTTCTTTTTATTTTGCCATTGACGTCCCCTGTACTTATTTATTTGTGAATAACTTGTAACTCACAACATTAGTGCTGTTTGTTTGTAATAACATGTTTTCTAATGAAAAACACCTTTCAGTTTTTCAGTTTGTGTCGTTTTTATTGATCAAAACATTGTAATACATTCACCCAATACATGGTAATGTCCATGAATAACCATGAATCCACTCCAGCACTCAAAACTTCTAACACACTACAACACTGTCATACCACGTTAACATTATTTTGTATGGGATAATGTACATACAGGTGATCAATACAGCTTCTCTGGGAAGTTCAATCTTCAGTTTTGGATGAGAACAGGAACCACATGTATAAAAACGTCACACAGTGTAAACTCAGTGCGCTGTTTTCTGGTGGGACTTCAGACTGGAGCGCTGGGTGAAGCATTTCCCGCACAGCGCGCACTCGTACGGCTTCTCCCCGCTGTGGACCACGGCGTGTCGGATGAGGTTACACTGCTTGGTGAAGCTCCTGCCGCACTGCAGGCAGCTGAACGGCTTTTCCCCCGTGTGACTCCTCAGGTGCTCCTTGAGCTGGCTGAACCTCATGAAGCTTTTGCCGCAGTACGTGCAGCTGAACCTCTTCTCGCCGACCCGGACCTCCAGGGCGTCCTCATTCTCCTCACCAGGCCGAAGCTGCCGCGGCTGTATCCGTTGTAAGCCGAGGTCGCCGGGTTCGGCGCCATCAAATCCTCGTTTTCGTTCCTCGCGTGCGGCGCCAAGTCCCTGTACTGATGCTGTGTCGGTTGTGGGATCAAGCTGCTTTGTCCAACAGAGTTAATCTGGGTTAAAGTGTTGTGTGCCTCTTCTGGTGCTTGCACAGGCTGAGGTCGCTTATAGCCAAACGCTCTGGCTCGCCGTTTCACCCGTGCCGCACTCACACGGTCGACTGCGATTTCCCCACCGAGTGAATCGGTGGCTCCATGTCTTCAGGTACAGAGTGACTCAGAGGCAGGCCGCTCTGAGTCGTGAACATCGAAGAATCTGCTCGTATTGCTGCGCGGCGTACGAGAAGCTCGGATCGCCGGCGTCTCGGCCCGGATTGGACGACCACAGCTGTCCGTCAGCTTCCTCCATGACGAACCGGTGGCCCGAATCGAGCGGGGCGGCGCTCTCCACCGGCGCTTCCTCTTTCTCGTGTTTCACCGACAGTTCTCCTTCTCCTTGGTTTCCGTTGGGCTGCTGCTCTGGGAATGTGTCATAGCCCTCTGTCGGGGGGAGCAGGGATCCGGGGTCAGCTGGGTTCTCCGCTGGGCGGTAATGCTCCGCGAAGCCTTCGGTCTGGCGGGTTCTGTGTCTTCAAAACACGCCGGCTGCCCGGCTCCAGACACTAGAGGAAACACAGGAACCACAACATCAGCACTTCATAGTGATGCATGACACCAGTTTGTGTGTAGAGGCTTTGCATTCATAAACCTCAAAGTCTCCTAGCAACCACAGCTGGCTCCATCACTGAAGTTCATTAGAGAACTGGCTATGTGTAAATATTGCCTAATATATAACAACAAGGCAAGAAAAAAAGAGATATTTGAAAAAAGGGTGTTGTGGTGTGGGTTCTAGGTCAATTCAGTAATGTTATATATAAATGTAAATGTTTTGTTTCCACAGATTTGTTTCAAATGTAGGTTACTGTGACACTAATCTCTACTCCAAAGCGTGAAAAGTTAAGTAACTGATGTTAGCTTGTGTGCAAATCAGATGTGTTTACAACCAGACAGTGATGATTAGCTGACCACACATTATATTTAGCTGGCTAACAAGCTGATGTAATCTAAACACAAAAACTGATCAGATGCATCAGTGGCAAAATGATCAGTTTCCAAGTTCAAAACAGCGCAGAAATGAACCATGTCTATTGAATTCTGTTGTATGTTTTGAAACGCAATCAGCTGTTCACAGCCTATGTTGCCCAAGAACTGAGGACCTCCAATATGGCCGCCAGAAGGTGCGTTACATCAACCCTCTATAGGAGTGTGTATAGTTATTTGTGTGTGTGTGTGTGTGTGTGTGATTCCAGTCTGAGCGAGAGAATGAGTTTCTGTGTGTGTCTGTGTGTCTAATACCTACTGTGTACAGGTGAACGTGCAGTTCCTTTAACTGTAAAAGTGTGTGTGTGTGTGTGTGTGTGATTGGTTGTGTGTATTTGCATGTGTAACTGTACAACATGTGACTGCTGACTCACTCAGCTTGTCCTGCGGGTCGCTCTTCCACTCGTCTTCCTCTGCAGACTCCTCTTTGATCAGGATGGGTTCAGCTTCTCCAGCAGGCTCCATGTCTGCACACTGCAACGACACGCAACACATTACAACCTCCAACAGAAAATCCAGAGTGCAACTAACTCACACACTCTAGAGACAGATAAATACACACACACACACCACACACACACACACACACACAGGTCATGTAGAGAAGGGTAAACAGTTTACCGACCTCCTCAAGCTGATATACTCTAAGCATTGGTTATATGAATATACAGTATATATTATTAAGTCGTACTGGACTGACTAATAGATCGGATTCAATAACATAAAACCTAACCTTACCAACAACAACTATAGCATATTTAGTAAAATATCCTTTAGGAATATTAAAGTGATACTATAAGAAACATAAAATACCATAACAGTAGGATCAGTAGTCACTATAAACTCAGTATTGAGTACCACAGATAGTCTTAAATCCCTTTAGGAATATTATAGTAATACCATAGTTGATGAAAATACTATTATAAACTACACTATTGAGTACTGCAGAGACACTATGAGTCCCCATGGAAATATTATACAAATATTACATTGCGTTATGGAAATTAATACTATTCAGAGCTAGTTAGATTTGTGGTTGTTCTTTATTGGGGTTACAGCTTATAGATCAGCCACCATTTGATTCCCGCACCACATGATAAGTCCTGTGTTTTACCTGTGGAGGCTGAATTTGCTCCTCAGCATCCATCTGTCTGTCCCAAGCTGCTGTCTCTCTCTCTTTGTTCAAAACCACCTTGACTAGAGGAGAATACCTTTCAGCAGCCGGGGGGTAAAAACCTGAAGAAAAGAAAAAAGAAAACGAAACACACATGTACCATTAAAGATGTATTTTTCAAAGCAGCCAGTTAACTGCCTGTACACAAAATTACTCCTGAAACATCTGCATGCCAATATACACTCACTGGCCAAATAATGGGAACACTAAGTTTCCATAAAACGTTACAGAGCTGTCACGTGTTGTTAAGCAAAACCTGCACCCCCTGTTCTGAATCTGACTTCTCAACCCCCTGTTCTTACTCTGATTAATCTGGAAAACTGGTGTTCCCATTATTTCCCATTATCTGAGTGAGTGCGGGCTATACAGTATCTCCCCCCTCCACACCTTTCTCCTGGCTCTCATCCTCGTCCTCCTCAGCTCTGCCTCCATCGCCTCGCATTTCCTCTTCAGCACGTCGATGTCCCGCTGGCTCTGACTGATTTCCAGGCGTAAAGCGCACAGCTGTCATCCACTCGCCTGTTTATCTCTGCCACAGCTGCCTTGGCCAGGATCTCCATGACGGACACCAGCTGGCTCTGGAAGCTGCAGCTCTCCATCTTGCTCCGACTCGCTCTCTTTCTTATTAAAAGGGATATAAAGTTGCTTGTATACGCTGTCGATAATTCACTTTTTACGGATAAAAACCCTACAAATCCCTAATCACAACACTGTGTTTGTCATTGCTGGAGCGAGGGAGACGTGCGTTTGCGTGTGTGAACCTCACTAGCATCTACCTTCATATCCGACGCACCGGTGACGTTGCATTATTACCGTAAATTTTGTACTATATCCGCAGCGCAAATAGTCCGATGACCTCTTTATCATCAGTGGGTCAGAATAAAGAGGCACTTAATAACAGATGCCTTATCAGATAAATACCAAGCATTCAACTAATTATTATTCCCTATATCCATTTCACTCTTGCATTTTCATTATTCCCTCAAGTGTTTCTAGAATAATAGCTCATTATAACAGCTTGATTTGCTGATGTATCATAGCAACTGAAATCTCCTCTATAGTTCATTAGGGATTGTCACAAACTGCCACACAGAGCCACAAAGTACCACAAAATATCACAATTCAAGTACCTACTGTCAAGAGTTATAGCATCTGCCATATCACTTGTCATCTAAATGAGATAACAATAATTGTTATTATATAATAATTGTTGGAGATTATATACACTATTATTTAAATAAATTGTCTTTTTGCATATTCTGATGATACATTCACCTTGTTATTAACCAGGGAATTTGATGCACCGGCAGTTAAGCCTCCTATTGCCACATGAAAAATTAAAAAGATAGTGCTCTAATTAGATTAGATTGTGTTCCTTTCACATAACACTGATTTATATTGACTATTTTAACTGTATTAACTCATTAACTCTCTTTTAGAATTGCATGGGAAATATCACATCTAACAAAGTTCTCTTTCCTAAAAAGTAACTTAACTTTTACTACTGAGTACATTTTAAATGAGCTGCTTTTTACTTTTACTTAAGTTAATTTTTCACAGGTACTTTTACTTCTACTTTAGCAAAATATCAGCAAAATAACAGTAGGCTACTTCTACTTGAGTAGGACATTCTAGTACTTTCCACCCAGGTTGCCGTATGCTTTGTGGTTCTTCATGGCAATTGGTGGAGATTAGTAGAACCTGCTAAGTAGCATGTATCTCCCACTGACACAGCCAAAAGAATGAGCCAAACACATTTGTCTAGTTCTGAAGTTGTCTTAAAGGTAAAAGTATTATCTCCCTTGCTCTCAGATTGACAGACACATGGACCTACAGGCCTATACACTGAGACAGATACGGCAGATAAGGGAAATAGATTCACTGTACAGATACACTGAACTGATTTCCCTATTCAATCAGCAGAGGCGGAGATAATGTGTGCCACATACAGAGAGAGAAAGCACAAAAGGAGGAGAGACACTCAGGAAGTCAACAGGGGAAGTTTAGTGGTTTCTTGCGTCACCATTTCTATGCTGCTGCTTGTGTGCCGGTGCCGAGTGAAGGTAGGAACATTCGTATTCGCTTTTTTATTTTTTACCAATTTCTTTCTCACATTTCCACCTCGAAACTCATCCCTAACCTTAGGCAGAGAAGGAGGGACGGCGGACCAGGAGGTGTAGAAGCAGGTGTCAGAGAGATGGAGGTGGTGGAGGGTTAGTTTGTATGATATGTGACTATATATTTTCTGGCAGAGGCTTGGAGAATGCTTGACTTCCGCTACAGGCAAAGGGGCCGCAATGGCCGTGACAGGCAGGCAGGCAGGCAGGCAGGCAGGGAGAGGCAGAGCGGGCCTGTACCGGCCACAGTGTCCAGGCTCCAGCTGAGGTTTGAGGTCTAGGTGTGTCCAGCTGCCCAGAGAGAAAACACGGTGTGACCGGACTAAAAGGATTCATTGGCTTATTCCGCTGAATACGAGAACTAAAGGGAGTCATGGGTGTGGCCTGATATTCGAAAATAAAATGAGAGCATCAGGGGGAAGTGGAGCGACACATATGCACGCCGAGGATTCACTGCAATTTGCTGTTTGTTTGATTCAGGGAGAGCTCAAGTTCAAGTTTATATATATAGCTCTTTATCACATGCATGTCTCAAAGGACTTTACAGAGAATAAGCCTAACTAGATCCAACAGAATCTAGCAGAATGATATAGGACAAACCTCAGGAAGACACACAAAAGCAGATTTTAGCAAGACATGACAGCCTTGCACCTCCAGCTTTAGACCTTCAGTGCATAAAGGAAAAACTTCCAAGAGAGAGAGTGTGTGTGTGTTGCAAAGGTGCCGTTTGCATGAAGACAAATTTCTGCCATTTCTGACTTTGCAGGGTGAAAGGCACGTGGAAGTATGTCCAACGCATAGGGGAACAACCTGTGCCCAACAACATGCACTGAAACAAAACAGTCGAATCACTGATATGTGCGCTGTGACCACAAAGCCAGGTTCACACTAAGCGACTGTGGCAGCTCAGTCAACACATCCAGCGGACACACAGTCGGTGCAGTCGCTCGCCAACGGAGCGGCTCGGTCTGGATGTGAGGTGAGGCAGCAGGGAAGAAGAGATGAGGAGAGTCCGGAGGAAAGTGGGGAACAAAGACAAGGTGTTTGGGTGTGATCTGCTGGAGCACCTGACCGCCTCCAGTCAGGAGAGTAAGTCAACGGCCTATTCTATTCTATTCTATTCTATTCTATAGACTTTACTTGTCACTGAAGGGCTTATTTTCATGGCAGGCATGAAAACATACACTAAAAACTGTACTCTCTACATGTAAACGGTTGCCTATGTTTAAAAGCAGTAACCTTACGAAAAATGAAAGAAGAAGAAAAGAAAATGAAACTGGAACAGAAAATTATGTAACCAACCGACACTTAAATAATCATAATTTGGAAATGTCATTAAATAGATAGTACACATCCATTTAGGAAAAAAAGAAGTGTTAACTGATGCACACAAATGATTCCAATCCCCTAAAATGTTATCATATTATAGGTAAACAGCTCAAGTTAGAGTGGGATGTGGCTAATAACAGCAATGATGGTTGACTCTTTTTTTGTCAGCAATTATTTTGTCAGAGTAGGAGTCACATTTTTTCAAGTGGTGGTTATGCCATTTTGCGATGAAACTCTCCAGGTGGACAGAAGCCAAGGGAGAACTTGCCTAAACAAATTAGTAGATCATGTTCAGTCTACTGAAAACATTTCTTTAGAGTCCATTCAACTGTTACACATCGGTTAGGAGTCATATACTGCTACTGCATATCTCTAAAGAGTCCTTTTTGCTGTTATATATCCCATAAGAGTCCATTCTGCCATTACATAACCCTTAAGAGCTTATTTTGCTGCTATATTTCAATGGACAGTCTATATATTACAGTCATTAGCCATTTCCCACAGTTCCCCAGGTCTTGCGAAGCTGCAGTGAGTTTGTTGAGCAACATGGAGTTGTGGATGGAATCTACAGGCTGTCTGGAGTGTCATCCAACATACAGAAACTGAGGTAAATTGTGTGTGTGTGTGTGTGTGTGTGTCTGCATCTATGTGTCTCTCTTTGTATGCAGGAAAGTTTCGAAGCTTTGTGTGTGTTGCGTTGACATGCTCTCGTGTGAATTTCTGTTTCCTGCCTCCAACCAGGGGTGAGTTCGACAGCGATGGGAGTCCAGATCTCAACAAGGATCTGTACCTGCAGGACATCCACTGTGTCAGCTCGCTGTGTAAAGCCTACTTCAGAGAGCTGCCCAACCCGCTGCTCACATACCAGCTCTATGACAAGTTTGCTGTGAGTAGCTCGTCTCAAATTGGAAGAAACAGACACAGAAATGCCATTTTCCCCCTTTGTATTCATGGAAAAAAACCAAGAAACTGTCAAAGTCAAATTTCCCAACAAAAACACGGACAAGTATGGTCCCAGTGTCTAGAACAATGCTTTTTACCACAACGAAAAAGTAAATAAGGGATTTGAAATCTGAATACTGCATTAGGACCAAACCTGTGACCATAACAAGGAACATGGAACCAAAACTCCATCCTCCATCCAAAGACTATAGAACTATAGAACTATAAAACACTAATAAATAGTACTAACATTTTTATTCCAACCCTCTTACACACTTCCCTGTTACTGTAGGAGGCTGTGGCCATCCAGCTGGAGGAGGAGAGGCTGGTAAAGATCACAGATGTGCTGAAAGAACTGCCATCGCCACATTACAGGTACTGTTGCATACTGTATGCCTTTTTACTGACACGCAGGATCTGATGTAGCTGTCCCTCATGCTGTCAAACCTGGG
>NW_027281658.1:0-7500 GCF_046629955.1 Centroberyx affinis | reverse complement strand
AAAGTAATGCTGTGTAGCTTTACAGTGTATGCTGCCATAATGACGTGATATTAGACAACTTCATCTTGGAATACTTGGGGGTTGAGAAATCTTGTTTCCTACCTGAAAATTCCCACTTGAAGGGCCTTTCCACTGCAGTTTTCCTAGTAGGAACTCAGAATTTCCGACTTTCCAAGAACTCTGGACCGCAGCTTTAATCCGTGGGTCAGGAACATTGATAAAAGGCAGGTTTCTATGAAGACTGTCACGGTTTTTTTTAATAGAACAAGTTATTGATATATCAGATCTCGTGTCTTGTTCACTTCAGGAGAAAAGGCTCTCTGAAGGGCAGGAAGTGGAGGTCCATCTTCAACATTGGAGGCCGGTTCCCCGACCCTCGACGGAGGAACAAGAGCTCAGCCAAAGGTGTGAAACTGCCTCGCCAAATTCAGTTCCTCTAATCTCTCCTAGCAAGATCATTTCTCTTTTGCAAGAATTTGCATGGCTTTACTGGTGGTAATAAGTTGTGGTACGTTTCCTGATCACTGCTCTGTATTTTCTATTTCAATATGTTTAATAATATTTTATATCAATTAACACAAGCAAACAACAAACCCTCCCAATCCAATTCAATCCAATCCATGTATTTGCTAGAGGGGAAGATTTCTCACTTTTTGGCCAAAAAACAGAGGAATAATTTACTATATTGTTAAAAACTGATTATCACAAAAACTCCTTTTCCATCTCTATTAGGGTTCTCTGTAACACTTTACAATAAGGGTCACTAAGTTAAGGGTTAGTTAATGCTTAATAAGCATTAACTAACCCTTAATTAACAGTTAACTAATGTGTCTGGTAATCATTTACTAATGGTGTTCATGTTAACTAAGGTATTAATTAATACATTATTTAATAGTCATCTTTATAAACTATTAAGTAATGTATAAATGAAAAATTAATACCTTAGTTAACATGAACACCATTAGTAAATTACACATTAGTTAACTGTTAATTAAGGGTTAGTCAATGCTTATTAAGCATTAACTAACCCTTATTAAGCATTAACTAATCCTTAACTTAGTGACCCTTATTGTAAAGTGTTACCGGGTTCTCTTATAAGACGAGTCTTAGATTCATAACCAACTTTTCAGGAGAAAATGATATGAATGACATGTTGGGGCTTTCCGCTTTGCCAGAAAGGATCTCTGACAGTGGGTTTGAAGTTGTACTCGGTTCCTCCACCCTCACTCCACTGTCACATTTTAAATATTTTGTTTTTGTTTCAGAGAAAGAACGGCCGGCTCTGAGACCAGCGAGGAGCATGGACTCCCTCAGCAGCCCGGCCTTTCCAGACGAAGGTAATACTCATCTTTCTCTTGCTGGTTTCCTCTAAAATAGCTTTCCCAATAAAGCAAACACTCTGTGACTATTGCAGAATGACAGACAGAAGAATGCCATAAATACTGTATTACCTCAATTAAAGAATCCACCGATTATTCACAAGGATCAGAATCTGAGATAAAATGTGAATGTGAATCTACAGACTGAACAGAAATGTCCATTAGATGTTTAGTTTTAACCTGCTGGGAGAACCAGATGGATGGAGTTTGCAACGTCAGCACAATTCAGATAGTGTCAGATAGGTTGTCAATCACTGAAAAGCATATTCAAAATTTGAAATACTTTGCTGTGATTGTCCTATGAGGTAAACCCCACCCACCTGGTACACCAAGCAGCCTAAAACAAAGGCTAAAAATTATTTCCAAATAAAATCTCTGGTACAGATGTTTGTTAGGATGCAGATTCACATTCATACTTTTACTCAGACTGAACTGTTGGAAAAAGTCGAGTCTATTTGGCCCAGGTCTTATCCGTCTTTTATACTCCAGGTTCCAGACACAAGGCCCACCCTTCCCAGCGCCCTCCATCAACCCACATCTCTCCCCTCGCCGTTCCCTCTCCCCAACCTGGCGGCGAGGTCGGGGCGTCTGCCAGCAGCGGATACGCCGTGACCTACCGCCGGGGTACGGGGGTGGTCAGCGGGGGCGGGGGCACCCAGGGCACCTACAACGCCCTGGACCCCGATGGGTTAGGGGCCACGGGCGGCGAGGGCCATCCGCACCCGTCCAGATCCCCGGGACTCTCCACCAAAGTGGGCCGACGGGCCGCCATGCACATCACCGGGCCTCACCTGGTCACCGTGCCCCTGCATATCACCTCCAACCTGGCGCTTGGGGTGCTGCAAGGGGGCGGGGGGGACAGAGTGATCCACTGTAGGAGGAATAAGAACGCAGGGGACAAGGTGGAAGGAGGTAAGGAGGGAGGAGAGAGGGTGGAGCGGAAGGATGGAAGAGAAACGGAAAGGAAGGAGAAAGGCGGAAGGGTCGTCGTGGCGGAGGACGTGAAAGAGGACAAATATGATGGAAGGAGCGTGAAGGACGAGGAGTTAGAGGAAGGGAAAGGGAGTACAGCAGTGGAGGAAACGGCTGAAGGAGTGAAAGAGGAGGAGAAGGAGAAGGAGGAAGAGGCGGCGGCGGTGGCGGTGGCGGTGGCGGTGGCGGCGGCGGCGGCGGCGGGAGAAGAGCGTCGACTGAAGCCGGAGCCAGCAGCGGGAGGCGGAGGCGAGGGTGGAGAGCAAGGTGCCAAACACCTGAATTCCAACACGGAGGAAGATGATGATGAAAACGCTGACGACAGTGACCTATACATGGGTAATTTAGCTTATTTCATAAGCTAAATTACCTTTTTTTGGGGGGGGGGGGGGGGCATTTCACCTTTATACACCTTGCATTGCATTTACATGGTTTTTACATTTACAGTTTTTTCTCAGAAAATTATACCCCCCTCCCCCTGGCTGTGGCAAAAACAAATACATTCACCTACAATGGCCCTAATACTCTGCCGTAGATCATTACACTCCTTATCAATGATTTATTTTTATTTTGCAATCTAGGAATCCTGTTCTAATGTTGCACTGTCTTCTTGTCACTCTGGATGTAACGTAAGGTAATCTCTAAACTCAGCCTCTCTTTCGGTCACAGAAATGAAAAGTGCAGAGCCCGTTACAGCAGCTCCAGATTCCCCCCTGTCAGACTCGAGTGTGTGCAGTGTGTCGGATGTGTCTGATATCCTCAACTCTACTGAGGTGGATCCGGACGATCAGGAGATGTCTGGATACGTTCAGGATAACTTTGACTTCCTGGACCATATGGACTGCAGTGTCTCCATGCAGGTGTGTGTCTGTGTGTGCTGATTTGTCTGTGTATTACATTCAGATGTGGGTCAAGCTGGTGTCATGTGAAAACCTCTCAACTTTCATGTTTTCACTTGACTTCACTATTGGTTGAAAAAATTCTCCGACCTCTTGGGCTGATGAAACCCTTAGAAAGCCCGTTGGATAATGTCAAACATGCATGGTGGTCAATCTGAAAACAAGGCTGTTTTCTTTGTATCTCCAAAATATATGTATCTTTTCAGGATCTAAGATAATTTTTCATTTGATTTTTATGCTCCCTGCAGTGCAAGATGGCAGGATTTGCAGCATAGGACAATACCATGAGTTCCAGAAAGTGCAACCCATTTGAAAGTTCATACATTTTTCCGTCATTTAAGTGACTGACAACTTATCTGACACTATCTGAATGAGCCTGATGTGGCAGACTCCGCCCATCATGGTAGTCTGTAGAAAAAAAAAAAGTGGTTTTCATCCTGGTCCTTGCCATCCAGAGTACTGCTAGTTTTCTATCACACCAGGTAGTTAGTTGCGTTTACTCTGCATCCCTAGGTGTAAATCAGTCCTTGATTACCGCATCATCAGGGAAAAGTTGAAACTTCAATTTGTGGTATTTGCAAATACTACTGAACCCAGATCTGAGTTGCTTTCACACTCTCTCTCTCTCTCTCTCTCTCTCCTTTCCACCTTCTCCCTCTCAGATGAATGAGTTCTCTGTGGAGCCTCCCGGTTTCGAGGACGATGAGTACGAAGACATGGAGCAGCACAGGCCTTCCCCTCTTCCGCAGGACGCTCCGGAGCTGCAGCCGCCTCCGAGCCCACACACACACACACACACACACACACACACACACCTGCAGCCAGACGCACACAGTCAGACCCAGTTAAACTCACACAGGCCGCTCAGCACCGACGCACACGGACGACACACAAAATCCCTCAGTTTGCCTTACATGAGCGCGCCCTTCCTCCCAGCCCAGTATTCCTCTGAAGAAGAGGTTGTGGGCGATGACAACGACGATGACGATGATGATGATGATTACAGTGATGAGGACGATGAGGGAATGTTCTGTCAAAGCCTTCCGCCTAATTACAGTTTCCACAATCTGACCTGGCCTGGTCCAGTCACTGATGCGGGCAAAGTCTCCTCCCCTTCCCTATCTAACAGTCACACTGTTGATAGAGTTCCTGTTGGCCAATCACAGAGCTCTGAGAGCACAGAGCTCGAGCCATTGGACGCTGAATTTTCTGTATGTAAAGAACCACCTATAAGAAATCAGGGAGAAGTGAAAGATGAAGAGGGACTGGAGAAGAAGGAGCAAGTAAAGGGGGAAGAGGAAGATAAAGCTGACCAGGAAGAAGACCAAATAGAAAGAAATATGCAAACACAAAGGTAAGATTGACTGATTGGTTGATTGATTTTATTGATTTTAGGTGCCCAGCTCACATGGGTTGCATTACATATCCATACGTCACATTGCAATATGTGTTTATAACAAACATATTACTAAACAAACTCAGGCATCACACATGTGCTTTGCTGTCAATCCTACTTGACTTTACTTGCAACAAAGAATTCACCTTGTCTGAAGCATATTTTGAGTCTTTCATAATCACTTAACCACAAAAAAATTGCAAAAGTGGAACTCGTTTTGCTACACAGTACATTTCTCAGCTCAGCATATAAAGAACAATAAATCATGACATTTCATTTCCTCCTAAACCGAATAACAGAAACGGGTTTTGTTCACTGAATCTTGTCTAAATCAGCACACCGAAATGCAGTTTTACGAAAAAGAAATTCAACCAATCATCTGAAAAAGCAGGACAACTTGTTCTTGTTCTTCATGCCTAGTTTATAGACCTCTAAACTGTCTTCATCTGTCGTCCATCTACAGCACAGCGGCAGCAGAAGAAGAAGAAGAAGAAGAAGAGCTCCATGCAGTTGATGCCGGCTTCGTGGAAGATGATCCAGGTGACACAGAAAAATCTCTCACTTCAGAATCAGCAGCGACCAGCTGTGTCGAGTTTCCCCTGCCAGAGACTGAGGACAGTGATGAAACAGTCAATATGGCTGACATGAGGGTCAAAGACCAGAAGGAAGTGGTTGAGAATGGTAAAAGCGACTTGGATGATACCATGTATGAAACCGATTCCAGTGTTTTGGTTACGCTTCCAACTTGTCATGCGACTTCTCACGCTGAGACTGTTGATGTTTCAGCAAAAGTTTCTAGAAAATTATCTGTGAGGGCAACAGAAGAGCCTAAAACCAGTGTTAGGGGGGACAAGCCAGGAGAGAGCGATGAGGGAGAGGAGAGTAAGGTAGAAGAAGAGGTAGAGGACGGATTTGGAGGAAAAGAGGAGGCCGCGGAAATAAAAGAAAGAGAAGAGAACAAGGAAGGCGAAGGGATACCCGATGAAGAGCAGGGAGGTGAACTTTGTGGGACGGGCTGCGAAATCTGGGACGAGTTTCAAGAAGTTGTATGTGCAATCATAGAAGACCAGGAAAGTAGGAATGCTGAGAGGAAAGAAGGGGGAGATGATAGAGATATGATAGGAGATGCGGTCAAAGTTAAGGAGGAAGATGAGCAGATAGAGATGGAAAAGGCAGGTGATCTTAGTGAGGGGATGATGAGGCAGAAGGAGGAAGGAGTGATCATCAAGACAGAAGTTAAAACAGAAGCCGCGGAAGAACCGATGGAGACTTTGTTCATCAAAGAAGAAGACAAGAACCCAGAGACGCAGCAAGATTTAGAGAAACAAGAGATTAATTTGCCAAAGGGAAGTGAGTCAGATGACGGGAATGAGGAAGGAGACAGAGAACTCCAAGAGAAGCGTGAAGAGAAGAATGAGGAAGGAGATTCAAAAGAGCAAGGACAAGAGAGCGAAGGCAAGGAGAGAGCCGGGGAGCGACCTCCGACACCGCCGGGCGCAGACGGGAAGGAGGAGCGGCCGAGGGAGGTGAAGTCCGGCGTCAAAGAATCGAACGGGGCCAAGAGCGAGGAGAGCGACTGCAGCCGGGGAACGGAGGCGGGCGTGGGGAGAAAGCTGGTGGTCTCCAAGCAGGCCGCCTCTAAAGTGTACCAAGTGAAATCGGTGCCGGTGGTGCCACCCAAGCCTCAGCACTGCCGACTCACCGCGCTCAGCCTCCGACAGCAGCAGCAGCAGCAGAAGGAGAGAGAGAGAGAGAGGGAGAGAGAGAGAGAGAGGGAGAGAGAGAGGGAGAGAGAGAGGGAGAGAGAGAGGGAAACTCGGCGAAAGTCGCATCAGAAACGGAGCGAGAGAAATCCTGCGCGCCGGAACAGGGAAAAGACGGCGAGGGGGAAGACGAGGGCAGAGGGAGGAAGGAGAGGCAGGTGCTGAGGGAGAAGAGGAGGGGGGACGGGGACGAGGGCGGGACGAGGGAGACGAGTAGGAACAGTCCCCTCAGCATGTGTTTCGACGAGGCCGTCGCCATAGCGACCATGAGGCGAGGGAGGGAGAAGGAGAGCGAGAAGGAGAGGGAGAGACAGAGGGATTGGGGATATGAAGTACAGTGAAGGGTGTTTCGGCCGTCTGTATATTGAATTAAACGGAAACTGTACAAAATACAGTTTGTCTACATGTAGCATAAAAGCTGTATTTTTACTGAAGTGTTGCCTTATTGATTTAGGATCTTTTTTTTTTTTTTTTTTTAAATATAATTTGCATTTACAACTACAGTATTTTCTACCCTAATGCTACCGAGAAGTGTAGGTGTTTGTGTGTCATGCACAGACTTGATGACCTGTCAGGCAACTAACATCACATAGGCAAACTAATAATATAGTTGCAAGCTGTTCATTTAAGAAAAACCTCAGGAACTGAAAGTAAACAAACCGTGAGCTTGAAATGATAAGGCTGTGTCTGGGTGGAGTGCAGCTCTGACATACTGAGCATCAAAGATTTAAACATACCATCTGGCAAAACTGATGTAGGCTACTATTTATCTTTTTAAATATTTAACCCCAAAAGATTCGTAAATATATGAAAAATAATAATGACACCACACTAGCACAAAGATCAGAGATACATTATGGATAACTCAATTTTGATTTAAAAAACCCCCCCAAAAAACCTGAGATAGATCCTTATAATTTCAAGCTCACAAAATACTGTTCATCTGATAATATAGCCTATGTTATAATGCATTTGAAAGAGCAGGGATGTTAAATGGAATGTATCATTTATGTTGAATATCTTTCCAAATTAACCATTTTTTGGTTTCTGTGAATAAAGTGAATTTACAAAGGATGGTGTTTGCTGGTGTT
>NW_027281657.1:0-19660 GCF_046629955.1 Centroberyx affinis | reverse complement strand
TTAATTTAAATACAAACAATATCTGCCTCCAGTCAACAAATGTAGTGACATAAACACGTAAAACTGCATGTATGTAACCAATAGAAACAACAGGGTTCGGGTTAGGGTTAACTTGAAATTTCAAATGATAGTGGCTCTACAACCACATGAAATACATGAAATACATGTGTTATCTGCATCTGAATATATAAATATATCTGTATATATATATATGTCTAAATTACAGATTTCATATTTAGTAATCCATACGTAGCTGAGCAATTCATACTGTAGGTAACAACTTCATCTACATCTACATCAACTACATCCATACATGTAAATAATCCATACTCTCTCCCATACGTCTGTGTTTATATTCTATTTTTCCTGCTCTATCTTCTGACTTTAGTTACATCGTCCCAGTTTCCCTACGGGGGGTGGGGGTGGGGTGGGGGGTCATCATTAAGACCATGGAAATCTCTGTCAGCGATATTTCCCTTCTCCCACGTTAAAAACCTTTGTGTGCGATCCCAAACCTTTCAGACCTGGAAAACCCTCAAACTGCTTTTCCAGACTTTTCCAGACCTGCAGCAAAACACAGGAAGCTGCAGCGAGCGAGGAGGAGAGCAAGGAGAGGAGGAGAGCAAGGAGAGGCAGGAGATCCCAGTGTCAGAGGGTTTAAAGAGGAGGAGGAAGCCGGGACGACAACGTCTGTCCTGTGTGTGTGTGTGTGTGTGTGTGTGAAGAAGATGGAAGCCAGATAGGACTGAGACCAGGGAAGAACAGAGAGCTGCACTACTTCCCCCCAAGGAAATGCCAGGGGAGTGGAGTCATCCTGGACCACACACACACAACACACACACACACACACACACACACACACACACACAGTTTCTCACGCATATATGTGGTATCTTAAACAGGTAATATATACTTGCACATAACAGTCTGTTATCAACACACCCACATAGTTTGTATATAGCCTAAATCTGGACAAACGCCCGGACTGTGTGTGTGTGTGTGTGTGTGTGTGTGTGTGTGTCATGGTTTTTGGGACAAGGCGTTCTTTATTTGCACCCCTCTGGCTTTGGGGCATAGACAAGGGGCCAGGTGCAAGCCTTGACACACACACACACACACACACACACACACACACACATACACACACACACACACAGGAACACAGAAACACACTCACAGATGCACATACATACACCCACACTTACATATACACACTCTCACACACAAGCACACACATAATAAAACAGACACATGGAAACACACACACACACTTCCCATTTCTGCAGCTCAGCAAGTGTGAAAATTGTCTCCCTAATGCATCTATAATGAGTCTTTATTGATCGAACCAATGATGTGACTCACGCTACTTATGATAATTCTGCTAATCCCCGTCTTAATAATTTGTTTCCATACCTCAGGCAGTTTTTCATATAGATTTCACACAAAACACACACACACACACGCACATAAAGAATACAATAACGAGGTCCAGAAGAGGATTAATGCAGGACTAGAAGCTTCCAGATGAGCAGACAGACACCAGCTGTTCCTGAACTGCCTGCTGCTCATCAACAACAGCTTCTTCATACAGTTACAACCAGAACTTTGTATATATGCTGAGCCATATGGGGGAAAATAATATCAAACTGCAAACATGTAAGTTAATCTTTTCGGCCGCAATTTGAATCTCAACATGATAAACACTGTTAACATTAGAGCTGGGCGGCTGGAGAAAAACATCACCGGTGGAAATCCCCTCGCTGATTTGCATTACCTTGATCTTCTGGTGATCTAAAGCAGCGATGTAATAGGATTTGAAATTTCCCTCCACTTATGTATGGTTATGTATGGTTAGAGATAATGAAGATATTGTTAGCTCAGTTCCATTTCTGCTATGAGGAAGTTAAAGCAGGAATTTCCAACTTTCCATCATGTCCAACGCAGCAGCAGACACCGCCTCTCTGGATTCTGATTGGTTAACAGCTGGCAAGGAGGCCTCTGATTGGCCAATAAGCCAACATTACTTCTACATAGCTCATGGACATGGAAGAGTGGGTTTCTCCAACACACACCTAGCAGTCTAATAAGCTTAATTAGTAGAAATGTCAAATAAAAATTCAAATAATAATTTCCTAAAAAAACTGCAGCCACATGCGGTTTAGATATCAAACACATGAAAGTTTCATTAACAATTCAACAATTCAATTAATCATGCATCTTTGTCCAGACAGCACCAGATGCTGCTCACACACTTGTATGTGTGATGTGTCACCATGAACCAGACACACCGTTTGTGCCGATGTGGTGTTTCTGACAACACACACGCACACACACACACACACACTGAAGGCCAGCCCAGCACTACAGTACAAGCTTGTGGTTTAGAGTCATGTACAAGAGAAATCCCTGAACGAGAGAGAGAGAGAGAGAGAGAGAGAGAGAGAGAGAGAGAGAGAGAGAGAGAGAGAGAGAGAGAGAGAGAGAGAGAGAGAGTAGAATAGAATAGAATAGAATATCTATCATTCTTAATTTTGAACTTTTTAAAGGCTTTTTTTTTTTACACCTCAAACCTGGGGACCAGGCTTGTAAAAACAGAGAAGGTTTACTATTGTGTCTGTGTGTGTGTCTGTGTGTGTGTGTGTGTGTGTGTGTATGTGTGTGTGTAAGTCGGGATGCAACATTTTAGGTTGAAATTCATTGTTTTCAGAAAGCAGACGAAGAGCAAATGTTGATCTAGTCAAAACATGGAAGGGTCCGATACTGGACTCATTGACTGGACTCTCTCTCTCTCTCTCTGTGTCTCTCTCTCTCTCTCTCTCTGTGTCTCTCTCTCTCTCTCTCTCCGCTCTCTCTCTCTCTCTCAGACTGGGAGGAGAGCTGCTTCGGTCTGACTGGCTGTTTGAACAGGCAGCTCTGTGTAAGTAGGCCAAGAAAACAGAGAGAGAGAGAGAGAGAGAGAGAGAGAGAGAGAGAGAGAGAGAGAGAGAGACAGACAGACAGACAGACAGACAGAGAGACACAGAGAGAGAGAGAGAGAGAGAGGCTGGTCAATTATAAATCTCTATTGATCGCTGTGGTGCAGCTGGAACTGGCCAGGAGTATCAGCTCCCTCGCTGCACTGATAGAGATCTCACACACACACACACACACACACACACACACACACACACACACACACACACACACGGGACAAGAGGCTTTTCAAGAGTTGCAAACTGATGGGAACTGAGAGAGAAAGAGAGAGAGAATAAGAGACAGTGGAATAGAGAGAGAGAGACAGCCAGAGAGAGAGAGATACAGTCAAACAGAGAGAGGGAGAGAGAGAGAGAGAGAGAGAGAGAGAGAGAGAGGTAGAGAGACAGACAGGCAGCGTTGTGTGGTTTCTGTTATTAGATCTAGTCGTAGTACGGGGGTTCGGCTTGGTTCTGGCACCAGGACAACTTTCCATAACGTCAGGCCTCTCACCCCATTTTTAGCCCCACAGGGTCGACTGCACTTACAACCGGTGAAACCGATCCTCTTCATAACCGAGCCGACAGACCACAACAGACGGGGCCGCTCCCAGACCGGCAGGCCGCCTGCAGGTCGACCCCCAGGACGCCTCGACATGAACCGGCTTCGCTTTAAATACAGCTGCTGTCCCAAGACTTTCAGTCCAAAACCGGATTTGATTTGATCCACAAAACCCAAACTATTTTGTATGCAAAAATCTAGCTAATGTTCCATGTCATAATAAACACCCCTTTAACAATAAATGCCAAACAAATTTACAAAATTTGTGTATTCTTTGTGTATACTTTTTCTCCCTGGACAACAGTGGATCTTTACTGGTGACCTCATGCTGCACCAGTAGAGGTAATTCAAAATTCCAACCAATAAAACCATCAGATTTTTTGAATTTTCCACCCCTCCCATAAAAAAAAAAACTGCCTTTCTTTCCCTAACTGATCTCCCTGCATTACGTCCCGCCTCCACATCCTGTTTCGACAGAAAATACGTCAAACACGACAGAAGCATGTATGGGACAGGTTTGAAAATCACACTTCTAGCAAATAAACAAATGCGAACAAAGCAGATATCGAACAATATAGAAAAGAAACCAGTCCTGTGGCTGAATTGTGTTTAAGTGAATCGCTTTCTTTATGTTTATTAAACCTAAAAGTTGCAACACCGAAATCTGGAGGGCGGAGGAAACTTATACCGATGGAACGAAGATCATTCATATAATTAATTATTAATTGCAGATAGGCGGAAAAAAACTGAGAGACTCATTTTTATACATTGGCAGAATCTGCTTTGTCAAAGTCCTGTCTCCCACTTTTTTTCCCCAACCGGCCCGGGATGGAGTCCCACCAGAGCTTTCCCACTGTCCCAACAAAAGACAAAAAAAACCAGAGAAAGTGAGAGATTCATCCTGAACCACGGGGTCCGCTCGGACCCGGCGGAGTCCTGGACGTGGATGCGAGACAGCAGAGACGAGGCGGCGGTACATTCCCGGGGCTCTGAGGCGTGAAGGCCGAGGACGTCCAGACACGAGACGACCAGACCTCCGAGCGCTATTCCCTTCATCGGGACATTCCTCCATCAGCCCTCTGAGCCCGGGAGGATCACCAGGGAAAACACAACGAGACGGAGGGGGGGGGGGGGGGGGGGGGGGGGCAGAGAGACAGACATAGAAGACAGACGAGAGAAAGACAGGCAGACAGAGAGAGAGAGAGAGAGAGAGTCAGAGAGGGAGAGAAAGGAAGAGAAAGGCGTAGAGAAATGTAGAAGAGAGAAAGACAGGCAGAGAGACAGAGAGAAAGACAGAGAGACATAGCAGACAGAATAGAGAAAGGCAGGCAGACAGAAAGAGAGGCAGAGACAGAGAGAAAGACAAAGAAAGGTGTAGAAGATGAGAGAAAGACAGTCAGAGAGAGAGAGACACAGAGAGGAAGACAGACAAAGATGCAGAGAAACAGAGGAGAGAAAGACAGGCAGAGAGAGAAAGAGACAGAGAGACATAGCAGACAGAAGAGAGAAAGACAGGCAGACAAAAAGAGGCAGACACAGAGGAAGACAGACAAAGATGTAGAGAAACAGAAGACAAAAGAGAGAAAGACAGGCAGAGAGAGAAAGAGAGACAGATGGGCAGAGAGAGAGAGAGAAAGACAGAGAAAAACACAGAAGACAGAAGAGAGAAAGACAGGCAGAGAGAGAGACAGAGGCGTTTTCCAACCTATCATCTATTTGCTTTGGTCCAAATCAGAGGACGACGTTTATTTCTTTGTTCGGATAAGTTTCATATGAGAAACCTGCTGCTGCCTGCATCATTTTGTGATATTGAGACCTAACTACTGTTCCAATATCAGTTCAAAACAGTTTCCAAAGCTGTTTTAATATGAATTTTCACAGTGCCATGACATCATAGCGCGAAAACATTGCGCTCCTTTGATTTGACGTCCATCAACATCTCGCTCACGACAACAGACTTCAAAATAACCTCTCTAAACGAACTGGGTGTGAAAACGCCTAAAAAAAAGACACAGACAAGAACCGGGAGACGTAAAGGGAAAGAAAGTATGAAGAGAGAGCGCTGGAGAGAGAGAACCGGAGGAGGACACGGATCCAGAGAGAGAGAGAGAGAGAGAGAGAGAGAGACGGGGAGGGGGACAGACGCCATCTTTCCCTCCCCGGTCCCAGGTCTGAAGCCCAGATGAAGCGCCGAGTACACAGGAGGGATTAGCTGGCTGTCGGACGCCATTACTCCCGTTTGGTACTGAGGCGCGGCGCCGCCCCACCCTCCCTCCCCCCATCCATCCATCCATCCATCCATCCATCCCTCCCTCCCTCCCTCCCTCCCTCCCTCCCTCCCTCGCCCGGCGAAGAGACGGGACGAGGGAGCGAGCGCTGGAAGCTTATCATTACTCTCTCACAGCCTCATTAGTGTTGATCTTGGCGGACTGGGGTTGCAGAGATATGAATCGGGGAATACTCGATGAAACAAATTCAGGAGAGAGAGAGAGAGAGAGAGAGAGAGAGAGAGAGAGAGAGAGAGAGAGAGAGAGAGAGAGAGAGGGAGGGAGGCTTGGAGGCTTTGGGGCGAACGCTCGATAAAGAAAAAAACAATGTTTGGAAGAATGCTAATGCTCCTCGCTACACGCTAATTAAATTCAATAGAAGAGCAGAAAGTAAACAGAGATTTTGATGGGACTTTTGGGTCCGTAGCTCCGGTTTTTGCCTGCTTTCAATGGCAAGAGCAAGGCACCATCACTGCCAGGGTTAGGGGTTCAATTCCCGTCAACAGACTGTTTATTGAAGGACACACTGGCAGTATCAAACCGGTGACAGTCTGGATACAGGTCGATCTCACAATGATAAAAGGGGATTGCTCTCGAAATACTGTTGATCCTAAACTGTAACTCTGACCTTATAGAGGCCCGCCATAGAATATTTAGGGGGTTAAAGACATTTAGGAGGGAGGAGTGACTACAAAACCCAAGATTGTCAAATTATCACCTTCCTACCCTGATCGTTTCCTGTCTGTTATATGCTAATTTGAACACTGCATTTTCTTTGTTCTAACTTCTTCCAGCAGGACTGCCCAGACTATTTTGAGGGGTTACTGGAGGGCTGCAACCTACCATTATTTTCAATATCGATTATCTTTTCGAAAACTAATTCCAAATGGCCATCACAAGTTTCCAGAGTCCAAAGTGATTCTTCAGATGTCTTCCTTAGTTGGACCAGCAGCCAAAAAACCCAAAGTATTCATTTCATAATGATTTGAAACAGAGAAAAGCATCTGAGCCTTTGATCCGTTATCAAAATTATAATTGATTAATTTCGTCATTTCAGCATTAAAGGGAGGAGTGACCGCAAAAGGAAAGACTGTAAAATCATCACCTCTTTGACCCTGATCTTTTCATCTTTAAAGGCTGTGATTTCAATACTCCACCACAGAAAATCTAGGCATTTTTGTTGTTTTCGCCGGAGCGTTTACGATAAAGATCTACGGCATCCTATATGGGTCAAACTATCAGGAATAGTCGGACACAGGAAAGGTTGACAACAGAGCGTCTGTTTATATTCCCTCTGCAGCTCCCACACACAGTTTCTTATCTCCTCACCGGCTTGACAACCACCTCCCCAAAACACCCCCACCACCCACCACCAAGTCAACATCAGAGAGCCGCTGACTGATCCTGAACCTTTTCTCAGGAGACCCGCGTTGTTTTTCTTTCGTCCCGGACTGAATCCAGCAGCCACCGAGTCAACAAGACGAAAAAGAACAAACCGAGTTTTGAAAATTCACACAAACATATACACAATGCAAATATGGAAATATGAATATTAGCATTGCCGGCATAGCAGCGGTGACAATAGTTGAAAATATATCAGTCTCCTGTCTCGTACATGTGGAAAGAACTAAGAGATTAAAAAATTATTAAAAAAACAAAAAAATCCCTATAGATTCTCTAAAGAAGAAACACTGAATCCTGTTTACCTATGTTGATGTGACCTATCCTCCGACTTGACATACTCTACTCATTTAGTAATGGATCCTATTATCTGATATTATAACTATTGTTACATTCTATTATTATTGTTTATTTGATTTATTTAATTCTCATTTAATTTAATTATTTCCTGTTTTTTAGGGTTATTACATTATTATGCTCTGTTGCTCCTGCATTATTATCTGTACATAACATTTTTAAAAAATGCAAAAAAAAAAAAAAAAAGATTTGCTATGATAGATTTTAGATATTAAATAGTGAGACCGCCTTATATTGCAGGGACTTTGTGAAGCCGTCAGCAGCTTAAACTGTTCATTTCTTTAGGGTAGTTTGGAGATTTGATTTCTGTGACCCACCTCGGGGTCCCAACCTCATTTTTGATGAGGTTGGGCAATGATGTAAATGAAACTGAACAGTGAACAGCCTGGACGAGCCGCTGCTGAAGAGAGGCTGGCTAATCCAGCAGAGACAGAAGCTGCTTAGATCCAACTGGAGCCGACGCCGGCTGCGGCTAACTCTATTAGCTTGTTAGCCTGGTTGACTGTGTTAGTTATTAGCCTCTCTGCCCTCTGAGACGAGTGGGGAGCGCTAACAGCTAAGCTACCCCCCAACCCATCATTTAGTCAGATCAGCTGACACTAACACTCTAAATGACTTTAGGATTTATTCTTCCTTTCAGGAGTAAAATTTATAATGATTAACTAATGGGGAAGTAGAGATTTAAAAAAAAACTTCAGCTAATTTACAGCATTTGGCTGTAATTTACAGCATTTAATGACCTGTGAAGCAACAAACCTGCAGGTACTGCAACCTTTCACTGTATGTCATCATACCCAGGAACAAGCCTCAGTACTGAGACACATCGGCTCATCTACACTGTACAAAGTATTTAAGGATGAATATGTGGCAAGACAACTCATAGAACCATCAGTGTGATAATAATACTATTATCAATATTGCTCTACTGGTACTACTACTGCTGCTACTGTTACTACTACTACTGTTATTACTACTACTGCTACTGCTACTACTACTACTACTACTGTTATTACTACTACTGCTACTACTACTACTGTTATTACTACTACTATTACTACTACTGTTATTACTACTACTACTGTTATTACTACTACTGCTACTACTACTACTACTACTACTGTTATTACTACTACTATTATTACTACTACTACTGTTATTACTACTACTGCTACTACTGTTACTGCTATTACTGCTACTACTACTGCTGTTATTACTACTACTATTACTACTACTGTTATTACTACTACTGCTACTACTGTTATTACTACTACTGCTACTGTTATTGCTACTACTGTTATTACTACTACTGCTACTGCTACTGTTATTACTGCTACTGCTACTACTGTTATTACTACTACTACTGCTACTGCTACTGTTATTACTATTACTGCTACTACTACTGTTATTACTACTACTGCTACTACTACTGTTATCACTACTACTACTGCTACTTTTATTACTACTACCACTACTACTGCTACTGTTATTACTACTACTGCTACTACTATTACTACTGTTATTACTACTACTGTTACTACTGCTGCTACTGTTACTACTACTACTACTGCTGCGGCTACTGTTATTACTACTACTACTGCTATACTGTTTTTACTACTACTACTACTACTGTTATTATTACTACTACTACTACTGTTATCACTACTACTACTGCTACTGTTATTACTACTACTACTACTGCTACTGTTATTACTACTACTACTACTACTACTGCTACTGTTATTACTACTACTACTACTACTACTACTACTACTACTACAAACTATACTGCTATAAATACTACTACTAATAATAATATTTATTTATATAGCACTTTGCTCTTAGAAATATAAAAACAAGGCATGAACATACAAGTAAAACATAAAAGGGAGGTCAATTAATAAAATATCATTACACAAAACAAGTCTATAAAAGTGATTCTTAAGAAGTGATTTTAAAGATGATACTGATTTACTATAAATCTGTAGTGGCTTCCATCTTATATCAAGCTGGCACAATGAAATCAGCAATAACATACCAAACTTCAACTCAATGCATTTGCATCTTTAAAACAAATCAATCGACAAATCAAAGATCGTCTCCCACTACAGAATATCAGCGAGGGAACCGGCAGCATGGAGCGCCGGGCCCGGTCTGTCCGCCCCGTCTGAGCAGGGAAACAGAGCGTGAGTGGAAGTGCAGCATGTGTGTGTGTGTGTGTGTGTGTGTGTGTGTGTGTGTGCGGTCGGCCATGTCCGACACGGCTCGTTTTGATGACACGCATGTGCGGCGCAGATCGGCTGCGTGTCGGAGCCTCGGCGGCCTGTTCGCCTGTGTGCCATGTGAAAGGGGCTGCTGGCCTACTTTCCCCGCCGCTGATGCAAGACGGCCACTCCTACCGCAATCTACCAGGACCCAGCTCCACTCTGCAGGCTAAAAATGGAGCTCTGTGTGTGTGTGTGTGTGTGTGTGTGTGTGTGTGTGTGTGGGGAGAGGTGAACAATAAGAAGATACTATCAGGGTTTAAAAACAAAGCAAAGGTGGAGAAAGAAGGGGAAAAAGGGGAAAGGAATGAATGGGAATTGTTCCAAAACTGAAACCATGGAAAAAAGAAAAATCGCAATCCCCAGTACTGACAGCGTTCACTGTGTGTAGAGCAAGGCACCAACACTGCCAGGGTTGGGGGTTCAATTCCCTGTGTGGCTCATTGGACAGAGCATGGCACACATCGCGATATGAGGGTTCAGGATTCAATACAACCAGGATACAATGTGAGAAATGAAAGTTCAGTGACAACAAAGTCTGACTGTGCAGAATTCTGTTTATTTCTGAGACACAAATCTTTCTAGTGATGCCATTGGCTCGCTAGAATGTAAACAACAATTTAAAAATGTCTTTACAAAGTGACAATAATATAATTTGGATGGAGAGATTGTGAAAATGTGAAGGTCAAGCGTCTCATTTGTGATTACAATCACTCATTTTTCTGCCCCACAACACATATTGTCACATTTTTGTATTGTGAAATGTTGAATTTCGATATATAGTCCCATCCCTATCATCTGTCAATAGAATCACATACATTTAATTTATTTAGTAGTTTATTTGACAGGGACAGTGCAGTTAACGATGCATGTATGCATGATGTTTGTAGCTGCTGCTAATTTCCAACCCTAGTCGGGCTTTTAAATAGACTACAGCTATCTAAAATGTCTTGTATAGGATAATAATAGTACAGAAACATCATGATGAATTAATGGAGGTGAGAGAATAATAATAGTAATAATAATCATAATAAAAAAAGATATTTACCATGTGAGTGCAGCACTTTGAGGCATCAGTCAAAGTAAGAATTCAAAGCATGTAGCAAGCCTGTGGTGGGAGATGGAGATGGTGTGTGTGTGTGTGTGTGTGTGTGTGTGTGTGTGTGTGTGTGTGTGTGTGTGTGTTCAACCGCACATCTGTGGATTTTTTTTCCATCTGTATAACTTTGGATTTACCTGTGTGGAAAGAGCCACAGGGCATTTGTGCAAGTCTGTGTGAGAGTATGTGTGTGTGTGTGTGTGTGTGTGTGTGTGAGTGAGAGTGTGTGTGTGTGTGTCTGTGTGTGTCTGTGTGTGTGTCCCTACAGCAGTAAGCAGCATAATGGCGGAGCACTAATGTTCTGACTCCCACAGTGCACCAGCAGCTCCAGCAGTTGCAGCAGCAGCATAAGGATTGCATCACCGTGGAAACGGAGCGAGCGACACCACTGAGCAGGCAGCAGCAGGATTTAACCAGGGGTCAAAGGTCACACACACTGTCCTCGCAATCAATACCACTGCTGTGTGGATTTACATCTGAAATGTAAGTGTGCATCTAAGGCTGGAACATACAGAGCCACCTACACACCACGAATATAAACTGAGTATTATGCTTACATATATTACAATATATTCATATTTAGATATTGTTTTATGTATTTTATCATATTAGAATGCATTGATGAAAGTGATTTGATTTGCAAAGATGGTGAAATGAGGCTCATTTAGGCATAAGCATAAGACAAAAGACTAGACAATATCTGCTTACGTTCCCACATTACATGTACAAAATGCAATATGTATTAATATATATACTATAGGCTATATGGATATATTGATGACTTGATTATTTAATTAGAGAAAGACGGCAGGACAAAATAAGTTTTTACTTTTTCCTGCTTCTTTTCCAACATGTAATACTGACGACTTTTTGTTTGACAAGAATCTACCGTGTTTCTGTTTTTGTTTGTTCTTTTTTGCCTTATTTGATGGATTTTCTTGTTTTGTTCGAAATAAATAAACATAATCAATTATTATTAGTTTGATTAATTAGTTTGATTAAGCCTGGTTTCTTAATAATTCTGTATCAGGACACAAACTGGGTCGCGGCCTCACAGCTGCTCTGGCAAGAGTAGCAAGATGTTTTCCTCAATCTGGAGTTTGGGTAAAAAAAACAAAAAAAAAAACAGATGAAGCTTCTCTTTCAGGTTTCTGGGCTGAAGATGTTTTAGAAACTTTGGCCCACATTGCAATTACAGACATCCAGCGCTGCGAAGAGACCAGAGCAGCTTTCTAAGTAGCAGTTATTCAAATAGAGTTCAAGTGATAGAAGTCTGTTATTAGAGGTTTTTCAACAGGAAGATCTGCTGAGCGTACGATCTCTTCATCAGCAGCGTCCGGCTTCACATTCACACAGCTCCATGCGTTCAGACCTGGAGCCGCCCGGTACTAGGGAAGAGGGCAAGAGTCCAGTTTTTCAATGTCGACAACGCTTAAGAATACGTTTCTTGGCTATCTTAAAGGAATAGTTCAAGAACTGGTCCCCATTGACTTCAGTTGTTTTGGAGAAGGCTGCTACCAAGTTGTGCTGCAACCTCCCTGTGTGTTATATGGACTAACAAATTTCACCTGTGTTTCATTTGGCATGAGGGTGAGGAGATGATGACAGAATTTTCATTTTTGGGTGAACTATTCCTTTAAGGTAACATATTCGTCTTTTTTCTTTGATGACGCCAAACGTCTAAAGGTTGTGGAAAGCCGTTTTATTAAATCTGTTACACCTTTCATCTAAAACATGTCATCACGCAGAAATTAAACACAAACGAAGAAACAGACCGGAACGATCTTTTACATTTCTCTTTGCACTTTTCTTAATTCCTCAAAGAAGAAACTGATAAGCATTCTGCCTAAAAAAAAAAACACACACAGTTCATGCTTTTTCATCAAAGGAATAGTTCACCCAAAAAATAAAAATTCTGTCATCATCTAGTCACCCTTATGCCAAATGAAACACAGGTGAAATTTGTTAGTCCATATAACACACAGGGAGGCTGCAGCACAACTTGGTAGCAGCCTTCTCCAAAACAACTGAAGTCAATGGGGACCTGTTCTTTAGAGCTCCAAAACAAAAACAGACAAACAATCACACTGTGAATAGAAAGAAGCATCTTTTACATTTCTCTTTGCCTTTTCCCTTTATTCACAGAAGAAGAAATTGCATTCTGCTTCACAAAACGCACAGTTCATGCTTCTTTAGTATTAAGATTTCCAAGAAACGTATTCCTGGAGCACAGACTCCCAAAGCCAGGATTCGAACCGGCAACCCTTCTGTCACAAACCGCCTCGTACCGGCCGGCAGAGTGGAAAGGTAAATGATGTACAGTAAAGAGACAAGAGAGGATAGGGAAAGACCGGAAGGGAGGAAGACTGATAAACCGCCGCCTCACTGAGCCAAACAGGAACAGGAAGGCCCCGTCCCAAACCGAACCCTCGCTCCCTTGACGACTCCACCCTTTGACAGACGGTGCGTAGGATGCTTTGGTGTGTTGTACAAGCTGGCAAACAAAATCCGTACAAGAGGAAGGAAGGAAGGAAGGAAGGAAGCAAGGAGGGAGGGAAGGAGGGATCTTCAAAAGAGCGGAAACTGTGCCAAGTAAAACCGTCGCTCTCATCCTCCTCCTGCTCTGTTATTTAGAGAGCAGAGTCTGGTCTGGTTCGCTTCTGGCTGTTTGAAGGTAGGATTCCTCCCAGTCACGCTCAGCTTCAGCAGCTTCACCCTGTCATCTCCACCGCTCCGCCTCTCCGCCTCCCCGCCTCCCCGCCTCCCCGCCTCCCCGCCTCTCCTCCTCCTCCAGACAGGAAGCCGCCGGCAGCCGCAGAATCGGCCGGGAGGAAGAGGGAGGAAGAGGGAGGAAGAGGGAGGAGGAGCCACTGGAGTCCAGAGGAGGGAATCAACCAAGTAAAAATACTTTGTTACTGGACTTATTTTTACTCGAGTTTCACTTGAGACTTTTCACTTTTACTCACTACATTTGTGAAGAAAAATCTATTCTTTCTGCTCACTACATTTTCAAAACTCCCGGGAAATCATCAGCTGATTTTTTTATTTTGTTTTCCATCCAGGAGGCAGCTGATCAAGAGCCTTTAATGTGATTGGCCGCTTCCTTAGAGAAGCAACACAAAGAAGAGAGAAGCAACGAGAGAGAGAGAGAGAGAATTAAGGTTTGTGATTTTTGAGCTGCAGACTCTTTCTCATCTGGGATTCAGAGGAACAAGAACAGAAAACCAGTTCAGAACAGTAGAAATGACTTTTTTTAGACGACGACTTTTACTTTTATACTTTAAGTAAATTTAACACCATGTACTTTTATACCTTGACTTGAGTAAAGGATTTGAAATGCTACTTCAACTTTCACCAGAGTTTATTTTTAGAGGAGTATTTCCACTTTAACTTGAGTAAGGAATGCATGGACTTCTACTGTTTTGTGCATGATGCTGCCATGGAGAGATTTCCTTCCCCCCCCCCCCCACATCTGATGATTCAGTGTTTTTTGTTTGGTTGGAAGTGGGTAAGGAACCGAGCGGCACAGTCGCCGCTCCCCTGTGACATCACTGACCCCCTCCATGTGTGTTCCTCCTGCCCCGGGACAATGACTACACCCTCCGTTTTGAGGCGCGAGGAGGGAGGGCGATATCTAAACCGCTGGAACTCTCTACACAGGCATTTTTATCACCTCTTCAAAGGCCCGGGAGGGTAATGAGGGGGTTTGGGGGGGGGTAAATATAGGGGAGTGAGGTTTGAAGGAGGTTTCACATTCACAGCGGGCCGTAATAAAAGAGAGTGGCTCCTTTTTTTGGGCGCAGGGAAGGGCGAGGCGCAAGTTAATTAAGACGGAGTTGTTTTAACCGCCAGTGAAAACACAACGGCTGAAAAAAGAAAGCGAGGGGAAACGTTACACCGAGGGATCGGATAACGGCGGAGAGAGGAACACTGGCTCTCTCTTCCTCCCCCCCCCCCCCCCACCCCCCGCTCTGCACCTTCGCTCCCTTCCTCTTGTTCAATTCACTTCAGTTCATTTTGCATAAATGATAGAAACACAGTACAAAACTGGTGCCGGTGAGACATGAAAAACCCTCAGAGGGGCTTAAAGAAAACGTCTCATCTCAGGAAGGGAAATAGAAAAAAAACTATTTTAAGATGACAAATAATGACACAAACGGCATCAAAAACCTCTCCCCTCTTCGTCCACTCCGATAAACAGTTTCTGTCGACTTCATTCTCACTAACAAGGAGAGCGGGGCATGTGCACACATTACAGTATGACACCTTGAAGGGGCAATGAGTTACATTTTTACTGCCCCATTGCACCAAATGACCATAATATATCTGCAGGTTGTTGTATATCGGCAGAGTTCTTGATCAATACCAATGACTCAACTATTTTTCTGCCAGCTGCTGAGATTTCAGGCTTTCAAAACTCACTTTCTAGACCGCAATCACCCCCCCCGCCTCCCCCGCCCCCCCCTCCTCCTCCCCCCACTGGCATTTTCAACCGGCTGAACAATGGAGTAACGGCACTACAAGTGAATTTCAGCTCCGAAAGCTAAAAAGCCTCGTTCTCAACCCCCAAAAAAAGAAGAGAAAGGGAAAAAAGAAGCAACTATCCCACAATGCAGCACGGTGATGTATCAGCTCTTCACTGGACGTTTCTTCACTAGATCTCCAGCGATCAACGCTGTTGCAATTCCTACTGATCGCCGACAGAGATCGATCGAAGTCATCGATTACCTGAAGCCCCCGTAAGAGGACCGCCCAGCGGGTTGCGAGATGATTTATTGAAAAATGTGAATAAATGCTTTTCTAATAAATACATTCAGCGTGTTATTAATCGTTACGACCAATGCACTTTTCTCGTAGAATGCTGAATATCTGCAGCCTCCTCCATTAATTGATCGGGTAAAATAGCCTAAAAAGGGAACAGGTGACACTTTATTTGGATCGTCTAATGTCTAATCCAGTGATTCTCAACTTTTTTCACATCAAGGACCCTAATTCAGTCCACATTAGAGCCACAGGCCCCTATTTGATGAGTTTCTGTCTCTCTGACCCACATCTGAGAATATTTTTATTGTCAGATCTGATTTTGTCCAGAATCCCATGACTATCTGTATTGTAGGTAGAGAGATAACAGAGAAACTATGATCACAACAGTCATTCTTCTACATTCTATAATTGTGTTTACTTCTTGTAAATGAAATAATGGTGAAGTTTAACAATTCATCAATTTGCTGGGGACCCCCTGGAACCCCTTCAAGGACCCCTGGTGGTCCCCGGACCCCACATTGAGAATCACTGGTCTAATCTATCAGGTGACAGACAGTAGATGTTCAACAGAGTGTCATTTGCCTTTTTACTGCATTTCTAGACTGTGTAACTCGAACCTCTTTTTCTTTATCTTTAGGCTACTTGTCACACTGTTGTATCACCTGAAACTCTGGAGACTTTTTACTGATGCATTATAGTCATTTTAGTAAGTTGAGTATCAGCAGCAGACTGGTGAAAGTGAGACCAGGAAAATAAGATTCATCATTTGGCGTCACGGTTTATTCAATTCTGCGACTTTAATCCTATAGCAGCGGATCACGTGATAAAAAGGTTTGGGAGTCAAATCTTCTGTTCGTCCAGCTTGGACGACCAAAACTAAACTGTGTGTCCGCTGTTGGAGAAAGAGAGATCTGATTTTTTTTCTTAAGGCTGAGGACAGTGCAGACTCTGTCGGCTCTCAGCAGACAGACGAACACAAAGAGGGTTTTCTGCCCCTCGCTCCGTGTGACAGACATTAAGACGAGTCCATTGCCACTGAAAAAACACTTATTCCCATATCATTTTCTAGTTTTAAAGGTCTGATATTATTCAGATTTGTTGTTGTTTTTATGACTCTTTTTTGGCATTTCTACTTTATTGGATGGTGGACAGTAGAGAGAGACAGGATGGATATCTTTTTCTATTTTTAAAGCTCCCATATTGGTAAAAATCCTCTATTTAATTTTACATGTATGATCAAAGATGTTTAATACAGACACTGTTAAAAACTGAGTTTTTTGACTGGTTCAATTTAAAGTTATTGCATTTTCTTTAAAAAACATCCTTTTTTTTTTCAGGCTGTTTCAGTCTAACTCCAGAAAGCGCATCACAGCTGGATTCGGTCCTGATTGGCTCCCTCACTAACGAATGACTGAAATCCGTCCAATCAGGGTCCAGTTTGCAGCATTTGAACTGGAAAGCCTCCACTCAGCAGGTTTACCTTATTTGAATTAGAGGAGCTGCTGTGAAGTGAAGACTTAGTCTTCACTTTCATTCAGTTTAACTCATTCAATTCAACTTTTAACTGAGCTACATTCATCTGCAAAACATCATGAAGAGCATGATTCTGATCCCAGATAACACAGAGGAGAATTGGAAACAAACTCACATTGAAAACACTTGTAATGCAGTTTTGTTGTTTTGTAAACTTTACTTACTAAACTTGGTTACTTGCAACAATGTTGACACGCGTTGTGTTTTATGCTGAATTTGCAGGAGAGTTTTCTGTCTACAGGCCACAATCCAATAACTATTCCAGCCAATTACATTTGTAAAAATAAAACCAGAAAATAGAATTTCATCACCTGCCAAAATAGCTGGTGAATTAGAAAAACAACAACATCCAAAATGTACAGTACCCACATTCATCTTTCAGCTAGCGATAATTTCCCACACTGCAAGCTAGTCAGTCATCTCTCCTGGTTTTTATTCTTACCAGTTTATACTATGAAGAAGACTTTTATTATAGATACATTTGTGTCTATAATAGTTTGAGGAAAGTCATAATGCTCAGAGAATAGTATTTTAGTGATTATGGATGTTTTGGTGGCAACAGTAGCCCACTGCACCTTGTATCTACTGCATCACCATCGCACCAGAATCACAGTCAATAACAAGTATTATTAGTATATTTTCTAATACATAGCACAGTGAATTCGCCTTTGTAGGAATTGAAAACAACCAAATATCGAACAAACTAAAGACCACAGTGAAAACCAACCTCAACAAGTTTTAGGTAGAAGAAATTCAGACTTCAGCTGCATTGTAGGTGAAATGTTCCTTTAAAGCACTATAGCAGCACTGTGCACAAAGCTGTGGGATTATGGGTAATACAGAGAAACACAGCCAAAGCCTAAAGTCAACAACCAGCACACAGAAGCTGCCTGGTTCCTGCTGCTGGAGGAGCGAGCCGGACTCAGCTCTAGATCAGCGACGAAAACCTCCAGTCCCAAAAAGTTATCTTTGCAGGGGAAAATAGGAAATTGATACCCATGAATTCACATGGGCACAGCAGGGTTTGACTGGGTTTTAATGGGCCTCCTGGGCCAGGGAGCATAAAGCACACTGGGGCTCAAATACAAAAAAAACATTAGACATCGAAAACATTATTAGGGCTAAAAAGAATTATTAAAAAATATTCAAATCGCAGTGTTGGCATGCAGTTTGAAGGCTGCACGTCAGATTGGAGTTGGTTTTAATCTGTTTGTATGAACCAGCCATGAAACAAAGGATTTTTCATTTTTTCCACTTGAAGATCACCTTGGATCTCCTGTTTCATTTGTTTCATTAGGCTTGTTCCAAATGGCAAAAAGCTGCAAATCTATTGTTTTCTGTGCAGAATCCCTGGCATGCAAATCAAGTTGCATTCATTCATTTTATTTTAAACTGAAAGAGCAAATTTAGTCATTCACATGAGCACTGGAGCACTTTTTGGAGCCGGAAAAGGAAATTATGACCAAAAAGTTGGGTCCCGACCACTGATACACAATTGTAATCTAACAATCTGTTTTTTTTTTAATCAGTACTGTGCAGCTCTAGTGTTCAGCTGGCAGGACTGATAGAGTGATAGAGTGATAGAGTGATAGACTGCAGTGACAATAAGCTGGTTGGGTTGTTGGTCTTCTAATAATAGAGCGCTGCCTGTTGACCTCTATTCAGCTCCACCCGCCTCTTCCTTCTGTCAACATGAACAGGCCAGTGGCTGTTTTACTGGTAGGTGTTTGTGTGTGTGTGTGTGTGTGTGTGTGTGTGTCTATGCTGTGGACCAAATTTTGGTTCAATATTCAGTAACTACATAACGATGGATGCAAATAAGAAGAAACAAATATTACTTGACCAACCGCAAACAAACACTTTGATACATCATAAAAGTTGAAAAGAAAAGAAAAATCATCCAATCCAATCACCATAACTATACAGAAGGTGCAGTTTCAGTGGGTTTTCCAGTCTGTTTTTACTATGGAAGTCAATGGAGAAATGGGTCAGGAAAAACTATTAAATATTTCAAATTCTGTGTTGGGAGGGTGATGATTTAGATTTTCTCTGAAACTTTAAAGAACTGGACTTGAATATCATCCATAAATGAATCATATGTCCCAAACTGTGCCTCAGTATTGTGATGGAAAGTCCAGCCTGCAGCCTAAAATCCCATTGAGCCCCATTAAGATGCAGTGGAAGGAGCTGGACTCAGCTTTGTGTTTTGCTACTGCACATATATTTCTTCAGTTTTGTTTTCTTATTGATAGAATGGAGTGGTCTGCATAGAACTCAGACTAAAAATCCCGAATACATACATTTTGAAATTATTTAATAGCACAACAAAGTGTGCAAAAAGTCAAGGGGTCTGAATACTTTAGCAAGGGCTGCATATCTGAATATTGAACCACAATTCACTCCACACCATGCAGCTGTGTGTCTGATTCTGCCTGTGTGTCTATTGAATAAAAATAAAAAATAAA
>NW_027281656.1:0-30000 GCF_046629955.1 Centroberyx affinis | reverse complement strand
CATTGGTGTGTGTGTGTTTGTGTGTGTGTGTGTGTGATAGTAAAAAGAGAGAAAGATATTGTTAGGAGAATGATAGCACTAAAAATTAACCAGAGAGAGAGAGAACTTGAACCATTATTGCAGTTCTCTCTCTCTCTCTCTCTCTCTCTCTCTCTCTCTCTCTCTCTCTCTCTCTCTCTCTCTCTCTCTCTCTCTCTCTATTGGAACAGCTGTGTGTGATGCTAGCAAAAATGCTTATCAGGTCTTGGGGGAGCAATCCACTTTTTAATTAAAATCCACCACACCAGATTGTATAGAGAACCCAATTACTCTGTAATAATCAGTAGAATAAACACAACGTCGCATGTAAACTGACGCTCTGTTTTTACAAGTTTTATTATTATTTTTTTCGATGTGACTGTTCACACTAGAAGTCGGCAGGATTTCTCTCCAGATCTTACATCCCAGCTTGGATTTTCTGTTGATGCAGTTTGAGTTTCTCTCTTCGGTAACACTTTACAATAAGGGTCACTAAGTTAAGGGTTAGTTAACTGTTAATTAAGAGTTAGTTAATGCTTAATAAGCATTAACTAACCCTTAGTTAACAGTTAACTAATGTGTAATTTACTAATGGTGTTCATGTTAACTAAGGTATTAATTTATACATTATTTAATAGTTTATAAAGATGACTATTAAATAATGTATAAATTAGTACCTTAGTTAACATGAACACCATTATTAAATGATTACCAGACACATTAGTTAACTGTTAATTAAGGGTTAGTTAATGCTTATTCAGCATTAACTAACCCTTAACTTAGTGACCCTTATTGTAAAGTGTTACCCTCTCTTCTCTGTCTGTTCAGTCATGGTGGCTATCGCTGCTCATACTAACTACCCAGTTCTTCTTCTCTTGATTCCAAACAAACCGGAAACATAAAACGCATCACTTCCTGTGCAGCAGAGGATTTTTCCGAGGAAAGAGCTACCAGACACCGGCTGTTTAGAACAGACAGTGTAGAAGATTTATGAACTGGAAATAGGTTGAATCACTGTTGTGTTATATCAATCACTGATACTGTGGCTTTTATCTGATATCTGGTGGTTGATTTCTTAGCATTACATAGCAAAGCTTTGGAGGGAAAGTTACACTCATTTTCTGCATTATGCTGTTTTTGTGCTGTAATGCAGGATGGTATAGAAAATAATAGAATATAAATATATTGTGCAACCAGGCCTGGAAAATGTGTGTTTGATCCTGCTTCAGACAAAATAAAAAATCAATGAAAAAATGCACAAAAATACACAGATGGTACAAAAGGGAGTAAACAATCCAAACACAAGACTCACAAACCAATTAGTGCAGCTGGATGCAGCATTAATGCATGAAAGGGGGTTTTGGTTTCTACAATACCCATCACTGCAGAAATCAAACCTTGGACTATAGATGATAGTAATTTAAGGCTGTACATCTGTGATTTTCTGCTCTTGTTATCATACTCAAGGGTTACAGAGGCTTCCTGCTCTGCACATCTGCACTGTGTCTGTCCATTCAAACTTTCACAGATTCAAAATCTGAAAAATGCATGGCTATCACTGTGGAAACTGTTTTTTTTTGTTTTTTTTGTCTAAACTGACTTTTTGAAGATTAATTTGACAGCAGCGTTTTGATTAAGTGATTCAGACTTGATGTTACATTCTGCTTCCAGTCCTATCTTTCTACATTGAGTTTGTTTCTACATGGTTTTTGTTTACCCTTGTTCAGAGAGAGAGAGAGAGAGAGAGAGAGAGTGAGAGCACACCAGAAAAATACTGCCCTTCACCTGATGTTCTTTTAACTTATTAACATAATATAATTATAGCCTACGTGGAGTTTCTACTATGACTACCGTATTACCACAATTAAAAGCCGCTACTCCACTAATTTAGCCGTGTAAGTCACTGAATTTTCTACAACACGGTCCTGCAAATATTTAACAATAGAAGCCTTGTGTTAACAAATGAAGGGATTCTGTCCACAGAAACGCTAGAAGGCTTTTAATTTGAAACAGAAACAAAGTGTTGGGTAAAAAAAATATATATATTTTTTCATGTCTGTGACATATAATAATAATAATAATAATAATAACTTTATTTGTATAGCCCTTTTCTAAAAACAATGTTTACAAAGTGCTTTACATACAGTAAAATCCAACAGCAGCAATAAAAGAAAATAGGCATAAAAAGTAAAATATGATGTAGACAGGTACAACTAAAAAAAAAAAAAAAAAAAACACAAACCAACAGAGATACAATTAAAAACAGATCAAACTTTTTCATAAAAGTGTGTGCCGAAAATAAATTATAAAAAATAAAAAATAGGGATAAAAGGTAATACAGGAGATAAACAGGTGCAACTAAAACAACAAAGTATATACTACAGATATAGACATTGAAACTGTACTTAAAGGTGTAATGTTGCTGGTATGATGTCAATATGACTACCAACTGGCACAACGCTAAAACCAAGTGTAGAGGCTACACTCTGCTAGACATCCAGGGAAGGAAAGTGACGTTGGCCACAGTGGCTGATATCTGACACTTGCACCTTCTTATCGGCCAAATCTGATATTGAGCATACAACAGTAGTTTAGTAGAGACCCTTTAACATTGGCTGGTTAGCTGCTAAAGAGTCTGGTAGAGAAGAAAAATGGACCAAATGAAATTTGCCAGCAGAAGCCGCCGGTCATTTTTCACCTCTGCAAACATCTATATTTTCACACTGTGCTGAACTGTGAATTGACCAAGTTATATTAGCTTGCTGCTATAGATCTGTGATTTTGTACTCTGTGTTCTGTGCTGTATGAGACGATTTATTGAACCGGCTTCAGACTCGGGGGGGTTGTGTGTGAATGTGTGTGTGTGTGTGTGTGTGTGGGTTACAGCGGCTCGCTGCCCTTGACATATGCACTGTGTGTTGATTCAAACTTCAAACTAAAGCTGCTTCTGAATTCCTGAAAGGTTTTTGAAGCTATGAGGTTTTTATTTGACGGCAGCGTTCCCTTATCATGTGCTGCATTGTAATGAAGTTACCAGGCTTTGGGCTTAAAGTTACATTTCTGCTGTACATCCAGGGAAGGAAAGTGACTTCTTTTCCACTGGCCACAGTTAATAACAATGAATAATAATGAATTGTATTTATCCAGCACACTTTGGAATACAACAATATCTCAAGATGCTTCATAGAAGATTGTTGCTGATGGATTCCACATTGCACAAGACATTCACAACATTTTACCTGCTAAATATCATGTTTAGCAGAGGTGGGAAATAACTGCACTGTACTGTCACTGCACTGTAGACTTTTTACTTTTACTCACTACATTTCAAAAGAAAAATCTACACTTTCTACTCACTACATTTTCAAAACAGAAAACGAGGACGGAATACAAAAGCAAAATGAGAATGGACCAATTACTGCTTTGTTGTTGAATCTGTTCACCGACGTGTTAAATGTCAGTTTTCAGTCTATTTTCTTGCCTCATTCAAATGAATGGGAAGTAAAGATCTGAACTCTACAAACTCGTCCAGCTGCGTCTGATCTTGGTGAGAAGTTTATATTCTGGTTTTCATAGCGGTCAAGTACCAAATAACCTCCATGTCAATTTAAGACCATTTGACTTGAGTAAAGGATTTGAAACGGTACTTTTAGATGAGTAATTGCACTTTTTGTGTACTTCTACCAGCTCTGGTGTTTAGTACAGAAACAGACCCTTGGATAATGTCTGGTTAGCTGCCAAAGCGCCTGGTAGAGCAGACAAACTTATGAGTCAACAGTTGCCGGCGTTTGTCTGGTGATTGCTGGTCATTTTTCACCCTGCGAGCGTCTCTATCGCTGCTCTGTGTGTGTGTGTGTGTGTGTGTGTTGCGGTGTGAATTGACCGAGCTGTGGACTCCTCGCTGCAGTAGATCTATGGTTTTGTCCTCTGTGTTCTGTGCGGCGGCTGTGGGACGATTAATTGAACAAGCTTTTAGACCGGGGCTTACAGTGGCTCTGCCGCTCCGCACATCTGCACCCAGTGTGTGTCGGAGCAGGTGATGAAGTGTACGAGCCGAGCGGCGGCGGCGTGATTAATAACCGAGCCGCACGCTGAGACGAGGCTGCACACTCTAATGAGAAACCGGGGAAACGTTCAGCCGCTTTCTCCGCTTGTCTCTCACTTATTGTTCCTGTCTGTCTGTTTGTCTGTCTGTCTCTCTGTTTGTCCTCTGTCTGTCTGTCTGTCTGTCTGTCTGTCTGTCTGTCTGTCTCTCTGTTTGTCCTCTGTCTGTCTGTCTGTCTGTCTGTCTCTCTGTTTGTCCTCTGTCTGTCTGTCTCTCTGCCTGTCTGTCTGTCCTCTGTCTGTCTCTCTGTCTGTCTGTCCGCCTGTCTGTCTGTCTGTCTATCTGTCTGTCCTCTATCTGTCTGTCCTCTGTCTGTCTCTCTGTCTGTCTGTCCGCCTGTCTGTCTATCTGTCTGTCCTCTATCTGTCTGTCCTCTGTCTGTCTCTCTGTCTGTCTGCCTGTCTGTCTGTCTGTCTGTCTGTCTGTTTGTCCTCTGTCTGTCTGTCCTCTGTCTGTCTCTCTGTCTGTCTGTCCGTCTATCTGTCTGTCTATCTGTCTGTCCTCTATCTGTCTGTCTGTCTGTCTGTCTCTCTGTCTGTCTGTCCGTCTGTCTGTCTGTCTATCTGTCTGTCCTCTGTCTGTCCTCTGCCTGTCTGTCTGTCTGCCTGTCTGTCTGTCTATCTGTCTGTCCTCTATTTGTCTATTTGTCTGTCCTCTGTCTGTCCTCTGCCTGTCTGCCTGTCTGTCTGTCTATCTGTCTGTCCTCTATCTGTCTGTCTGTCCGTCTGTCTGTCTGTCCTCTGTCTCTCTGCTTGTCTGTGTGTCCTCCCTCTGTCTGTGTCTGTCCGTCGGTGCGAGACGCTCTGTGTTTCCACCCAACTGGCCAGAGAATTTTAGCAGAACTTCTGAAATCTCGCAAAAAAAATCTAACCCTCTACACCCCCGAGAGCACCCGTTCTATATTTCACTATAGCGCCCAAGAGCGGCCGTCATTTTTAAATCGTTTAAAATGTACCAAAAACTGAAAATCAAGTTATCAGCTTTGTTTTATATATACTTCAAGTTGTCATCGCTGAACCGGAACCGGAAAATGTATCTGGTGACACTGAGACGTGTGTAGTGGAAAGTTACGAAGACATTGTGAGTTGACGTCTTTTGATCAAAATCGCTTGTTCTTGCTTGATAAAAAAAAAACAAGACACAAGATCAGCTTCACTAACCAGCGGGACCTACCTGGCTCTCACCGCCGGAGACGGACGCTGTTTTCCGGGAGGCAGTGCGCCGAAGAGTCGGTAGGAGGACCGACCGGGTTGCGGCGACTTTTATTTGTTTGTCGACTATTACTGTCTGTTCTTATTACTGTGTGGGTTGAGGCGCTGGAGGTTTTATATATGGATTTTGAAAGCTTATCGTTAGCCAAGATAGGAAGGATCTGTTCTGTTGTCATACTGTGAATGTTGACACTGAAGTAATGAGACGCCCTGCATCGCCTTGCCATGTATTAGGTACTAAATTAAAGGGAAAGTTGTGTTTTTTTAAATGGAAACATTTGTGATTGTCAATTTTTTTTAATTCTTGAGATATTTTGAGATGTTTGTTTGGAATAAGCAAGAAAATGCTGATTTAAGTGAGAATTCCCAGTGAACTGCAGCAACATTGTAGAAGTCTACTGGGGTCTAGAGGGTTAAATGCTCCAGCTATAAGACAGAAAACATCCACGGCTCTGTCAACAGCTGATTAGTGTTACGGTGAAGCCACACGTGCAAGCGATGACTTCGCATGACATCGGCCGCTTGCGGGCGTTTCCGTGGCAACTGACCAGCATCAAACAGTTTCACTCTTTTTATTGTTTTTCCTGCTGTTTGTAGCCTTCTAGCCTACTGTTATGTACCTGTTTGCATTTATTCCAGCACACAATTGTTGAAGGGAATGTCATTGTTAGTTAGCGTTAACGTCATTGGCTCAGTAAGTCTGCTGAGATTGGTATTCTGACAGGACAGTATCTCCTATTATAATTTTCTCCTCCACCGTGACGATTCAGTTACAATCTCTTTCTTTTTCTTTCTTTATTTTTGAACAGGGACAGTGCACGTTGATTGACACAAGAGTAAATGTGCCAGTGTTAGCCAACTGGCAAATCTTTAACTGTAGTCCCTGTGGCCAGATGTTATTAGCCAAAAACAAATCTCTCAGCCCCGCTCCCTGCTGCCAGTCTGCTGCCTCTTTCCTCCAGATCTGATTGGTTTTGTCGCGCTCATTTGAATTTTATTGACTTGAGCTCAACTCTTTCACCGCCTCGCCAGCCCGGTTCGCAGCTCGAGCTATCCCAACATGCAGTGCGCAGCGACCGATCGCTTCTCATAGACAATGAATGGAGGCGAATTGATCACTTAGTGAATCTCTTGCAAGTGCGGCTTCAGTATGAGGCAACAGTTGGGAGCGTATCTATGTTTCCAGGGTCCTATGTTCCCCAGTTCTTCATATGTGCTCTCCCAGGGTCTTATGTTCCCAGGGTCCTATGTTCCCCAGTTCTTCATATGTGCTCTCCCAGGGTCTTATGTTCCCAGGGTCCTATGTTTAACCCTAACCCTAACCCTAACTAACCATATTAAGCGAATACAGAGCTGGGGAACATGTTTTTCAGGTTCCCATTATGTGCTATATAGAGCTGGGGAACATAGGACTCTGGTAACATAGGACCTTGGGAACATAGGACCCTGGTAACATAGGACCCTGGTAACATAGGACCCTGGTAACATAGGACCTTGGGAACATAGGACTCTGGTAACATAGGACCTTGGGAACATAGGACCCTGGGAGATCACATGTAACATGTAGAACTGGGGAACATAAGACCCTGGGAACATAGAACTCTTTGTCATTTTCCCATTATGTGCCATATAAGTCTGGGGAACATAAGACCCTGGGAACATAGGAATGACTCCCACTTGATGCTGCTTAGTCAGCTAATGCTTTCATGCTTTCATCCAAAGATGAAACCGAAGAATCTAATACACAAACTACTGGCCAAATACCTTCCCATTGTCATTTATCAGGTGATTCATTTCTGGCTACAATGGGTGTAAAAACATTTTTGTGGAAAGTTTATTGAAATTTTCCTTTGCCATCATGCTTTTCTAATTCCAAACATCACAATTCACTTGAAAACACTTGGATGGAAACCAAGCTAGTTTCTATTTTTCTCAGGCTTTTTCTTCCTCTTGTTTGCTTGTTTCTACTTTTATTCTATTTCTCTGTTCTCCCTCCCTCTTGTTCAATTCAAAAAGTGTCATGCTTCAATTCAATTCAATGTGCTTTATTGGCATGAAAGTTCACAGACAATATTGCCAAAGCATCAAGATGAATATCAGTCTAGGTGTGTGTGTGTGTGTGTGTGTGTGAGAGAGAGTCAGTGCCTGGACAGAGGAACTGGGTTGCTGTGTGTTCAGCTCCTGAACCCAGAGCCTCCATCGCAGAGTGATCATCAGTAAACTATGTGAAGGAATTAATGTTTGTTGGTAACAAGGGTTACACACATTTTATATGCAGTACACAATAACATTCAAAGAGAAAAATATCAAATATGTGGGGTTTCAAGATATTGAGAGATTAGGATTATGTTAATAAAAAAAGAAAAATGAAATAAATAAATGACTAAATAAATAAATACAATAAAATAAACGTGTATTGGTCACTCACTGTTCCTCAGGTTGTGGCAAGTTTCTACAAACTGACCTCAGGTCTGCTGTGTTTCCCTCTGCTAGTAGAAGTCGCAGCTTTGATTGATCATCAAGCTCTCTGAAGTGGGAGACTTGGGAGCTGAACTTGTTAAAGTAGATTTCTCTGGATGAGTTAAATGTTTCACATTTTAGGAGGAAGTGCATCTCCATCTCGACCTCACCTGTCCAACAGTGACCACATGTTCTGTTTTCTTTTGGTTGCCATGATTTCTTATGTCTTCCTGTTTCGATTGCCAATTGGTGGTCACTGAGCCTGTACCTGGTGAGGATCTGTCTCTGCTTTCTATCTCTGACAGTAGAGAGATATTCTGCCAATTTATATTCTCTGTTTAGGGTCAGATAACATTCTAATCTACTTTGGCTTTTAGTTTCTTTATTCCAATGTTCCAAATAGGTTTCTTTGTATTGCTTAATAATTTGGTTAACTCGAATTGGTGTTTGTGCAGCAGTGTTGGTGTGAGCCTGGCCAGGGTTTCTCTGTGAGCCTGCTCAGGGTTTCTCTGTGCAGGAGCAGTTAGTCTCAGCACCAGCTGACACAGCGGACTCTGTTGTGGGTTCAGCTCTTGGGTTTGAGAGGCTTTAAAATGGAGGCTCTCTTTGGGGCTAGATCTTAGGTGGTTCCAAAATTTTAGTGCCTGTTTGTGGATGTTAATTGGTAATGGATATCTATCTAGTTCTGCCCTACATGCATTTATAGGTGTTTTCCTTTGAATATGGAGGACGTTCTGCATGTAAGGCTTCTGTTGGGTGTTTGTCCCATTGAGTGTAGCTGTGATGACTGAGTGGACCCCATACTTCACTACCATAAAGCACAATAGGCTTGATTACACTGTCAAATATTTTAAGCCAGATTTTAATTGGAATTTGGGTATTATAAAGTTTTTTTGTTTTTTTTCATTTTTGTTCTCTCTCTGCCTCTCTTTCTCTATCCCTCTTTCCCTTTCTCCCTCCCTCATCTTCTCAGTCTCTCTCCCAAACTCTCCACTCTCTCTCTCCCTCTGTTTCTCTATCTCGCTTCACCTCTCCCCCTTCCCGTTCCTACACTAAATCACTCTCTCTTTCCCTCTATCGATTTTCACTCTTTCTCTGTATATTTTGTTCTCTTGCTTTCGCTCTTTTTTCATCTCTCTTTTCTCTCCTCCTCTTCCCTCACCCTTCTCTCTCTCTATTTTGCACTCTATCTCCCTCTGTCTTTAATTCTCTCTCTGTCTCTCTCTCTGTCTCTTTGCCAGTATATTTAGTGTGTGCATGTCTGTGTGTGTGTGTGTGTGCGTGTGAGCATGTGTGTGTAGGCAGATGTTTGTGTGGATGTTTTTTCAGAGCCCACGCTCCACTCATGCTTTAGTGTGTGTGTGTGTGTGTGTGTGTGTGTGTGTGTGTGTATGTGTGTAGGGTGTGAGGTGAACAAAGGAGGATTTTAGAAATTAAGGATTTTGCTAGTCCTTGTGTGTGTGTGTGTGTTTGAAGAAAAGACTAAAACAGGATTTAGATTTTTTTTGCTTTTGCTTATTGTGTGTGTGTGTTTGTGTGTGTGTGTGTGTGTGTGTGTGTGTGTTTTGTTTGCATGCATTTGTGTATGTAAAGGAAAACAGAATGCAAAACAGAGGCTGTATAGAAATTTCTGCATTTACTGATTTTGTGTGTGTGTGTGTGTGTGTGTGTGTGTGTGTAGGCACATGCATGTGTGAGCATGGCAGTGAGAGAGAGAGAGGGATTAACAGAGAGAGAGAGAGAGATAGTCATACATATTGATCAGTTCTCTGCTGTTGATGGATTGAAAAAGTCAGAATCTCCCCCAGCATCGGGTTCTGTTCTGTTCTGTTCTCTTCTGTTCTCTTCTCTTCTGTTCTCTCCTGTTCTGATACCACTTACTTGCATTGTTGGTTTTAACACATTAATGGCTCTATTGTCGTGACTTCCGTCTGATATTCCACCACCTGTTGTACTCTGTAGAAAGTGACAAAATCACCTGGCACCAAGATCAGCCAATAGCAGATGTCTGATTTCAGTAGCATGATTTTTACTATTAGATGTGATCAGATTTGGGTTTAGTTACTACTAGTAGTTACTCTTTAGTTACTGATTTACTAGTTAATTTGTTTGCTCAAATTATAAAAATTGTGTGCACAAAATAATGAGAATGGGTGTATGAATTCATCAAAGTGCATGAGGTCCTCCTCGTGATGCAGTGACATTCCTCCCACTGTGGCCACTGCCACACACAAACTTCTCTTCTCCTCTTTTCTCTTCCACCTCTCTTTTCTCCCATCTTGTCTTATCCTTTTCCACTCCTCCCTCCTCTCCTTCCTTTTTCTTCTCTCCTCTCTCATCCTCTCCACTCCTCCTCATCAGCCGATCCATGTCTTCTCTCTTTCCCCTCTCTCTCTCTCTCTCTCTCCTAGCCACCTCTCCCCTCTCCTCTCTCCATCCCCCTCTACTCTCTTCATCCCCCTCTCCTCTCTGGTTTGTAATCTTCCTCTCTCCTCTCTCATCACTCCACCGCTAAGCTGCTTTATTCTTCTCTCCCTGTCTCTTTCCTGTTGCCACCTCCTCTTCTCTCCTCTCCTCCTTCCTTTCATCTTACTTTTCCTCCACTTCCCTCCCTCTCTCCTCCTACTCCTTCCTCTCCATTCCTCATCTCTCTCTCCTTTTTCCCCCTTTCTTTCTCACTTCTCCTCTTCATTCCTCTCCTCTTTCATCTTACCGCCTCTCCTCACCATCACTCCTCTTCCTGCTCCTCATCCCTCTATTCTTCTTTTCCTCCGCTGAGCCAGTTGCTGCTTTGATCTCTCTGTCATTTTGCTGTAGCTCACCCTTCACCCCCTCAGCACTGTTACCATGACGCAGAGTAAGAGAGAGAGAGAGAGAGAGAGAGAGAGAGGGTGTTGGAATAAAGAGGGAGCGCTATATAAGAAGAAGATGGAGGGAGAGAAAGAAAGAAAGTGGGAGAGGGAAGGAGAAAGGAAGGGAGAGAAGGAAGAAGATAGATAAGATGAGAGGATTGAGGGGTGGAGGAAAAAGGAGAGAGAGAAAAGAAAGACGAGAGGGAGGGAAAAGGAGAAGTAAATTGATATGGGGAGAGAGAGAGAGGAGGGAGAAGGATAGAGGAAGCGAGAAAGGGATGAAGGAAAGGAGAGGGAATGAGAGGGAGGGATCGAGGGGAAGAAAAGAGAAGGATAAGGACAGGAGGAGAAAGATGGAGGAAGAGAGAGAGGGAGGGCGATTGAAAGAGAAGTAAGGAGGGAGAGAGAAGGGGAGGAGAAAAAGATAGAGGGGGAGAAAAGAAAGAAGGGAGCGATGTGAGGAAAGGGAAAAGAAAGATGTAGAGAAGGTAGGAGAGAGGCAACTAGAGAGATAAAGAAGGAAGAAGATAATAATAGAATACAATAATAATAGAAACAAAAACAGAAAAGGAAGACAAGAATGAGAGACAATTAAAATGTGGAGAGAGAGAGAGAGAGAGAGAGAGAGAGAGAGAGAGAGATGTTTTTCCAACATGAGCGACAGCGAAAGAGAGAAGAAACGCAAGAGAGCAAATTACTGTCAGAGAGAGAGAGAGGAGAGATGAGGAGAGAGAGAGATTCGTGGAGAGCAGAAAAGGGGTGAGAGACACAGAGAGAGAGTGGGAGATTGAGAGAGAGAGAGAGAGAGATTAGAGTTTGGGGCGAGAGACAGCAACAGAGAGAACGAAGAAGAGAAGGAGAGAGAGGAATGAATGAGAGAGAGGAAGAAAGGAGTAGTTTTATTTTACTGCAATAGGGAAAAAAGAAGATAGAGAGAGCAATAGAGGAAGAAAAGACAAGCAATTTCATTTTTTTCTATTGAAAGAAAGAGGAAAATTAGAAGGAAGAGAAAGAGAGGAAGAGAGAGAAGAAGAAAGGGAGAAGTGACAGAGGGAGAGTGATAGAGCCAGAAAGAAAGAACAAGAAGGAAAGAAAGCAAGTAGCAGTATTATTTTTATGAGAGAGAGACATAGGCGAAGAGAAAGTAAGAGAGTGAGAGAAAACGAGTCAGAGTCTTTCCCTCTATCTGTCAGATAGAGGGAAAGGAAGAGAGAAAGAGAAGAACATTAAAGCGAGGAAGAGAAGAAGAAAGAGAGAGAAAACAAGTAGCAGAGAGAGAGGAAGAGAAAGAAAGAAGAGTAACAGAGGAACAGAAGAAGAAGAGGGAGAGGAAGCGAGTGGCAAAGAGGAAGAAAGAGAGAGTGTGAGGAAGAGAGAGGGGAAAAGAGAGAGGAAAAGAGCGAATAACCGATAGGAGGAAAGAGAGAGAGAGAGAGAGAGAGAGAGAGAGAGAGGCAGCACAATTTTACACTACTTCCCACACAGAAAGACAGAGAGAGAAGAGAAAACGACAGAGAAACAAAGAACGATACAAAGAGAGAGAGAGAGAGAGAGCGAACGACAAGAGTGAGAGACAGAGGGGAAAGACAGAGAGAGAGAGAAAGAGAGAGAGAGAGAGTCGCTCCATAATCACTTCTCACCGCTGAGAAAGGAGTCGCTTCTCTCTCTCTTCTCTCCTCTCTCTGCCATGTGACCGACCGACGCTCCGATACAGCTGTTCTCTCTCTCTCTCTCTCTCTCTCTCTCTCTCTCTTCATCCCTCACTTGGCTCGCACTATGTCCGACTGAGGAGGAGTAGGAGGAGGAGGAGGAAGAAACGAAGAAGAAGAAAAAGAAAAAAAAACAACAAGGAAAGAGAGAGAGAGGATGTTCTCGGTTTCGCTCAAGTGCCGCTTAGGGGTCATCAGACGCCGGATCAAGGGTATTGTGTGTGTGTGTGTGGTGTGTGTGTTGGTGTGTGTGTGTGTGTGTGTGTGTGTGTTGGTATGTGTGTGTACTGCATCACTGCCAACTCTGCTGCCACTGTGTGTGCCAACTATACCGCTGCTTTGTGCCAACTGCCAACTACACACTGCTGGGTGTGTGTGTGTGTGTGTGTGTGTGTTTGGCTTTGATGTTTGTTTGATTGTGTCTTTGATGTGTTTGTGTGTATCTTTGATGCATATATGTGTGTGTGTGTGTGTGTGTGAGTGTATCTACAGTATGTATATCTATGTCTGTATGTGTGTATCTTTATGTGTGTGTGTGAGAGAGAGTCTGTGTGTATGTATATGTGTGTATCTTTGGGTGTATGCATATGTGTGTGTGTGCCACTGTATGCATCTCTGTGTGCATGTGTGTATGTAAGTATACTGTATGTCTTTTGTGTGTGTATCTGTATAAGTAGGTGTATTTCTGTGTGTGTGTGTGTGTGTGTGTGTGTGTGTCACGAGGGACGCGTGATCCCTGCCTCCTGCTGATGTTGTTGTCATGTTGATTTTTCTGCTCTCCTCCTCCTTCCTGTCGTCTTCCTTGGTTTTTTCAGCTCATTACACGGCAAACGCTGCAGAAACCAGCAGGAACCACTTTGAGTCAAGTTTGTGTCTAGAAAGCCGAGACAAGATCCAGTTCCTCTCTCGACACGTCAACTTGACTTTCATTTGGTTTTGAGTAAATTAAATGTGTTTGGTTTGTGTGAATAGGGATAAACCACTTTCAGTCAGGTTTTTATTCCTCTTTTTAAAATTCATGGCAGTTTGTTTTTTCTCTGATTTTCAGTTTTTGGTTAAACGAAGCCTTTCTGGTGTGGATCTGATCTTCTTAATCCGGTGTTTGTGCCTGTTTAGTCAGCCATGAGAATCTGATTTGCAACAAGTGATGATTTTCTTTTTTTGGGGTTGTAAATGGAACCTTTTTGGCTTGTGTAAATAGGGAGAAACCACTTTCAATCAGGTTTTGTGCTTTTTTTTTTAAACCATCATGTGAGTCTGTTTCTCGACAAAGAGAATTTGATTTTCTGTTTTTTTTTGTTGTGGATCTGATCTTCTAGTGCATGTCTAAACAGGGAAAAGAGCACTTTGAACCAGGTTTCTGTGCCTGTCTAGAATCTGTCACTCAACAAGTGAATTTGATTTTCTGTTTTGGGGTAAAATAAGCTTTCGCGGGTCTGATCCTCTCATTGTAAAGTGACTGCTGACTGGAAAGTGAGGTTTACTATGGAAGATCATTGAGGTTGATACCTATCTCTACACCACTTGCTGTCAAAAATAGTGACAATTTTAGAGGATAGGTGTATGTGCTTTTTGAAATATTGAGCAGCGAGCATCATGTTTTTTTAGTATTTTAAAGATTTTCATCTCTTGCAGACATCATGTGTGTGTGTGTGTGTGTGTGTGTGTGTGTGTGTGTGTGTGTGTGTGTGAATATGGTTGTGTATATTGTGTACTGAGGTCAGCTGCTGTCCTGTAGCTGATCCTGACCTCTCACCCCTGACCACGCCTTGTGATTGGATGAGAGGCGTTCCATGAGTTCTTATAACCGCGATACACAACCTTGTACCTTACGACTCCAACAGTATCACTCTGCCTTAATTCACTGTGTGTTCAATGGATTGAAGCAAACAAGGATGTTTGTTGTTTAGCAATTTTTGTTGGCGGAGTGCCAAAATAAAATGATTCATCTAGAAGTCACTCAGCAGAGCGCAAACCTCCGCCGACACAGAAAATGTCTTCATCCAACAAAGCTGCAGCCTCCGTAACGCTTTGTGTTTGTTGTCATTTGTCTTCTGGGTTTGATTTTCTGACAAAATAACACCTGCATGCAACGCTGTTTAGCAGCCAACTTAGAAGTCTCAGATGTCTGACTTTCCCCACCAGCACACAAACGCAGCATCATAGCTCTGGCTAAAAAGTGATAATCGACTAATGGTGGAAATCCCAGATCCAGATCATCACCAAATTCCAATCAGCTGATCTCTGGGTCAAGAGCGATCTGTCCACCAAATTTCAGCCAAATTTATTTGTAACTTGTATTCTAACTGTGTATTTACAACATATATGTGCAAATGTAGCCTATGAGAGAACATGCATGTTCAGTATATGTGCAAATTGTTACACTACCAGTCAAAAGTCTGGACCCACCTGACTGAATGTTCTGTGTTTCTCATTCTCTTAAAGCCATTTTGATCTAAAGGCTTCTGCTTAAATGCTTGAAATTAGTTTCTTAGACAAATATAAACAGTGAAGTTGATCCTATGTATGAATTTCTTTCCAAAGCCTTTGCCTTTCCATCAAGGCAAAGGGCGGCTACTTTAAAGAATCTAAAATATAAGACAGTTTTGATTTTTTTTGGTCGCTGCATAATTCCATTTGTGTTATTTCACAGTTTTGATGTCTTTACTGTTATTCTAAAATGAGGAAAATGGTACAAAAGAAAGTAAGTTTAATGGCAGCAGGCAATATATATTATACAAAAGACTATGAAATACAGTAACACATCAGCCTGAGGATTCAAACCAACAACTTTCCAGTCACACTGCAGCACACCGGTGCCAATAACCGCCTCCAGTATGTTATTGCTTCATTCTAATGTTACCGCATGCATCAGAGGTGGAGGGGCGGACTCAGACCCGCGGTGCTGCTGCTACAGCACATGGTCTGCTACCAGACTCTGCTGCTGCAGAGGAGGCTGGTACATGTGGATTATTTGTGCGGGGTGTGTGTCATGTTTCATGTATGACACAGTCTGGAACTGAATGTGTTTATGTTTGTGTACTGTTGGAGAGGATACTTAGTGTGTGTGTGTGTGTGTGTGTGTGGGAGAAAGAGAGAGGGAGAACAAGATGCATAGTCCGTTACCAGAGGAGCTTGGGGCCAGTTTGGTTGGTGTGTGTGTGTGTATGTGTGTGTGTGTGCGTGTGTGTTGAAGATTGATCTCCAAATCTCTGCGAGCTGTTGGGACCACTACATTCTCTCTCTCTCTCTCTCTCTCTCTCTCTCTCTTTCTCTCTGCTTACTGACTTTCATTATAAATGAGGCCAGCACTCACAGTATGTGGAATGTTTGTGTGTGTGTGTGTGTGTGTGTTCATGTCTGTGTGCGTTTGTGTACAGGGTGTGTATGTGACAGAGGAAGTGACGAGTGTGTGTTTCTGTATACAGTGTGTAAAATGTCGATGCATTTTGTGTGCTGAGTCTGTATGAGTGAGAAGGTAATGAGTGTGCGATCACAGCGTGTGTCTGTATAGTCTGTGAGACTGTGTGTGTGTGTGTGTGTGTGTGTGTGTGTGTGTGTGCTAATGCATGGGCCTGGTGTGCAACAGTCTCAAAGGAGAGGGAGTGTGTATCGCAGGACGTGGCTGGAAGCTGCAGCTGAATACGAATCACCAGCCTTCTCCCTTTTCACTGTTCAGCATCTCACTGTTCATCTCTCATCCACAGCAGCTAGCAACACACTTTTCCTTTATTACTTCTTAAATTGAAAGACATTACAAGACAATAGACTAAAAGCATAAAGGATGAAGTGACATTTATATGGCATTGTACACAGCAAAACTATCAGTGTTAATGTAACTCCAAATGTGTGTTCACACTGTGAGCGACTTGGTTGATGTGTTGATGTATCTATGTAGCGGTCTGCATGTATTTCTGGTGCTTTGCAATCGCCTTTCATAACATTAAATTGTTTTAATGAGTTAACACAGCTAGCAAGTGCTAATTAGGTAGTATTCATTAAATAAACATGAAAAAACCACTTCAGAGTTTACCACTGACTCCATCGATGGATGCGACTTGTTCTCCAAGCTTCGTTTCTGAGGTGTTCATTCCTGTCGTCTGTCAGATAGGAGTTGTTGTGGGAAGGTTTGGAAACGGCTGGAAGCAACTTCTGATCTTCGTTAGGGAAACGAGGAAGCGTGGAAATCTGATTGGCTGTTGATGGCCAATAACTGTGAAAAGTTGTAACTGTAACTGTGAAAACCGTGGCAACAAGCTTGTTGAGCGTCCACATCGGTTGAGTTCGCATTACAAGTAATGCACATGAGTAAAAAAGTCGTTTTTTTTAAGGTACTTTTAGTTCCTTTTTTTAAACTGTACTTCTACTCTTTACTCGAGTATATTTTTGAGCCAGTAATCTATTTTTTACTTCACTACATGTGCCATTTATACCTTCGCTACAACTAGTCTGCTCTAAATGTGGGGATTGAGTGTCGGGGGGGGGGGGAGAGCGTGAGGAGCTCCTCTACTGCAGAGGCCAAGTTGCCAGCTGCCTGGAAGAAAAATAAGCTCCACCTGTCTTTTGACCACGATGCGATGATGACGGAGCAAAACCCAGAACAAGAGGCAGCTTCCAACAAATGGGTTTCCCCAAATGAAAAATGTGAATGGAGAGAAGTTTTCGTTCTCTAGTTGATTGACTGAGGTCTTGGTACAGGGAGTAATACTACAGAACAGAAAATCTGAGTTTTAATTAATTGTATTGTATTCGGTATCTACTGCATTTTGGGGCTGTAATAGGTTTGGTTACTTTGATAATGTCTGTAAATACTAGAGTTAAACAGACTTATATTCTGTTTTATAAAGGGCTAAGAAAGTTTTATCAGGTACTTTTTTACTTTTACTTGAGTAGGTTTCTCACATGGTAATTTTCACTTTTACTTGAGTCATTTTTTATGGGAGTAATTGTACTTTTACTTGAATATAGATTTTCAGTACTCTACCCACCACTGGAAATGAGTGGCGACGTGTTGATCATGTTGCTTGTAGTGTGAGTGTGGAGTGAGTGTAAAAATCAACACTGGGCCTCTGTTTCTATAAGTGCACAACCCACCAGAGTTATTTAAACACTTCTGATGGTTTCGAATAGCCGCCACCGAACCATTAACTGTTCTCCAGTCAACACTTGAAAAATCAACACATCACTGGAAAACACTGTAAATTATGTTTTTTTCATTTTTACCTTTTATGTATCCAGTGAAGGGCGATTGAGCGTGATACTTATCGCATTGTTATGATGTAACACGTTTTTATCCTTTTTATTTTTTAACTTTTATTTATCTAGGAAAGGGCAACTGATGCTAACTGATGCCCTCATACACAGCAACTAGCAACACATTTAGCCTTTTTTTTTCATTTTAACTGGACGTGTGCCCAGTAAACTTTCCCTAGATGAAACACATTCTTAACATAAGGTTGAGGAGCCTCCTATGCGCAATACCCTTTACTCTGTGGTAGGTGTAGAAATGAATAGTGCCTGGGTGGTGCTGTGTGTGTTAGATAAGAGGTTTATATGGTTCAAAGGGCTGCATGGGTGAGGCATGCCATTATGTATCTAAATACACATTTCTTGCTCAGCTTATTTCTTTTCCTTGCACTCCTCTGTCATATATGATCATTCTAGGCTCATGAAAAACTCCATTACATATTATCTGGATATCTGGGTACTCCTTATTGTTGGTGGCTTGTAATGTTGTTGATCTAGGAATTTAAGTCTTATAATTTGTTGCATTCTGGGAAGAAGCGGTTATGGCAATTGCCGTAACTATCTGGGTGTCAAAAACCTGTTTCGCAACGCTGCACTTTTTTTTTTAATAAAAGTTGCAAAATAAGCGGCACTAGACAACTTTGGCGGCCCCGAGTGGAAGCAGGAGGGAACTGTTTGAATTTTTGAACGTTTGAAGGACTTCATTACCCAAAAATATCTTGTTGCCACATGTTAAACCATTATGGGGATGGGATGTTCTGCAGCCCCACTTGATTGACACGTGATTTAGCCTGATAAGACAGGTGTATTTTTACATAAAAACCTGTAGCACTCAACGCTAAACACATGCTAAGCCCTCAGTGCTGTCAGGAACGTGCAGCAGTGTGTCCCTTCCATTGAACACAATAGGGAAAAATGGCCAATGCTGTAAAGAGATGTAAAGGAAGTTTCTTGTTGGACAGGCAGCCTTACTGCCCCAACTGAGAGAGGATCTGCGGTGGAGTCAAACTGGGCAGGAGGGCACATCCTTCTTCACTTCCTACTGTGCTGTGCTTTAGTTTCACTGAAATTAGATGAATTATTCTCTGAACCATCGGCTCCATAGTGTTCCCACCTACTGAACAGAACCCTAGCAGTGTGTGTGTACCGTAGATCATGGTGTTAACACAGCGAGGGTTAGGGATCCAGCGGTTTGCCGATTGCACCAGCAGGCGCCAGCTGAGAGCAGAAACACAGATTGAAAGAGTTACATCATTACAGTAGAAACTTAAAGAAGTTGCTGCAGGTTTCCAACCAATTCTTAGGTCGAGAGAAGAGGTTCAACAAGTCAACGAAAGTGGCAAAAAGAACATTTAAGTCTCTGACAGAGAAAATTGATATATATGATGCAGGAAGACTTCCTGGTTTTCCATACCCAGCCTTATATTGGATTTATGATGGCACCCAGCTGAATAGAGCCTGCAGTTTATTATATTATATTTTATTATATTATATTAGCAGTGGGTTTCAAAGCTGGCAGCAGCAGCATGAACTGTGTCAAGGACTACAGAGCTTGACAAAGAGTCTGGCTAGATGCATTTTTTAGACTACTGCATTCCCATATATGTGATCTTCTAAAATAAGAAGCCCAGACAATCGGTATGGCAAAAAAGGAAAATAGTTCACAAAGTTTTTTTTTATAGGGACGAAGACAGGGGAAAAAAACATTGAATTTCTTCCAGGGTCCGGGGGATTTTTCAGTAAGTTCAGGTTTCAGGGTCCGGTGGTCCTTCTAACAGAAAAGAGAGCGGTGAGTCCAAGATTTGTCTCTGGGTCTCTGGTTGTGTGTTTCTGGGTCAGTTGCTCCACTGTGGAAGCTGCTGGTCCGGTGTCCGACTGTCTCTCTTCCCCCTGAGCTGAGACTCTGTGAGCAATGGCAGCAGATAAAAAGGCTTTACGGCTGATGACTAAGGTGTGTTCAGGTCCAGCATCCAACGGGCTGCAGCATTTGGACTGGAAAATGGGTTCTGTGCGACACTTGACCTAGTTTTCCCCTGTGGCGCTGTGCCTGGACCTGATCCACGGTGCCCCCTCCGGCCCTGTGGCACTCACCTTGCTGCAGAAGGTGTTACATTTACTCTGCTCTCTCACCTCTTGGATTGACATGCATCGACACAAACCAGGTTGCTTGTAAAGGAGTATAAAACCTTAAACCCACTTTTTTCCAGCTGGTAATCAGTGGCAATTTTATGATGAAACACGTCCACCCTGGTCATAATCTTGACCATACATCATAAAATGGTTTTATCCTGGGGTTTCTGTGGAAATCCTACCTTACTCTCGACAACTACTCAACCTACACAATCTCAAAAACCTTTGAATGAACAGTGTTATTTTGGTGGTTTACAGAAATCTGCATACCATCATGCACACTACAATCTTTCCCACTCGCCCCCTGCTCCCCTTTCTCTTTATGCTGCTCGCATTTTTCCAAATTGCACAGTACGTGGAAAAAGGATCAAACTGCAGGTATCACGATTGTAATTCTCGAAGCATGTAAACAGTCAGTGTTTCTACCAGTGGTTCTGTAGCGGCAGGAATCAGAACAGCAGTAGATAGAAGGTAGAGGTGGTACGGTGACCCTCCCATAATGCAAATGTCACAGGTTCAATTCCCACAACTCCCTTGTGTCTGTCCAAGACACTGAACCCCATGCCTGCTCACTCTTGGTAAATCAGCGGCCGCCTATCAATAGCTCCATAGCCCGGCTGCCAGGCAATTGTTGCTAGGTAACTTGTAATTCTCAGCTGTTGTTTTTTATAGTGTCGAGCATCTTGCTATGAGTAAGGTTATGGAGGGCATTGTTGTAACCTTGCATCTCTTAGTTTTAGAGAAGAGGCAGAAACAGCCAAAACAGCAAAAACAAGACTTCAGGGTTTGTTTTGCAGAGAGTCTGGCTGAAGCTATTTTAGTACATTATGGTAATAATTTAATAATGTGATACTTTATCGATCTTTGTAGGAAAAGTTTATTTTTTTCTTCTTTGCCCCCCTCTGGGAAGTCAAAGCTCAGGATCAGATACAGAACAGTTCCTGTGGAGCTGGTAGGGGTTCAATGTCTTGCTCAAGGACACTTCAGCTGGGCAGATGCTTGCCAACAGGGTTCTTGAATTTAATTTAATTTAATTTGACCTTTTATTTAACCGTCAATTAAGAACTTATTTACAATGATGGCCTGTCAAGAGGCAAAAGGCCCCCTGATAGGGAATAGGGGCAAAGTGGGAAAAAAACGAACAGGGAGACAAGACAAGAAGGCCAACATGACCTCATACAAAGACACAACTTTTTAACACCAAATTATGTGTTGGTGGCAGGTAAAGTGTTAAAATTCAGTTTTCCCAGCAGGAAACGGTTCCATGAAGGAGACTATAACCAGGCAGTAGAGTCACAGTGAAGCAGCTCAGTGGACAGGCAGGGTGTTGTGGTCGGGTGGTGGATGGGGCTGAGGAGTTTGCTTTCAATGTCGCCGAGCAGAGTTCAATTCCTAGCTTGTACGAAGGAAATTTCTACTGTGAGTGAAATTAAAATTTTAGATTAAGCTTTTCTTATTTAACTGACTAAAGCCTTTCCCAAACCTTCACCAAGTTGTTTTAGCTGCCTAAACTTAACCAACCTTTAGCTGAAAATGTCATGTCTAATTTGTGATATTGTTACAGAATTCAGTTTGTGGTGGAAGAATGTAATTTTCACATGATTCGTATCGACAGTATGCAAAATATGCGTTTCAGAGTTTGTGCTCATTTCGCGACTTTTCATGAGATCGTGTCGAGAAGGCTGGCAGTTTGCAGAAAGCAAAAACTGGGTCCTACAGTTGAACGAGGGTCTCTAACCACTAGACCAGGGTCTGCAGGTATGCGTAGTCTGTCAAAAATAGAAGCCATGCTTTATCTCCAGAGTTGCGGCTCCGATCCGGCTACGTTTCAGATGTACGCACGCAACCGGTGTAGCTGGAGTGACCCCACAACAGCCGCGTGTGTCCTGATAAAAAAGATCCTCCCGAGCAGGACACCGAGCCCCCCTGCCTGCTCGCTCATTGTTCTTCGTTCTGTTTAAGAGCATCCGATAAACGGAGCAGAAACAGCATCAAAGATTTGAGGTGATGACATGTTTTCTTTGAAGATCCCTGTAATCCCAGTACATGTAATGGGCTACTGCCGAGCCCCGGCTGTGTCAGAGGCTGCAGCAGCATGAGAGGAGACAGAGGAGCAGCATCAAAGAGCTGAGAACCTGAGAGAGAGAAGCTAGCGGGACGCCGTTCTCCCTCCAGGGGGGCATCCACAGATGTTTCTCTCTCTCTATCTTCCCTCTCTCTCTCACACACACACACACACACACACACACACACACACACACAAACAGAGGCATATATACACAGGGAGGCAAATATAAGCACCCACAAACTACCACACAAACACACACATACACTGTAGAAATAGACACACATACACAGAGGCAATCACAAATGCACACACACACACACATAGAGGCATACATACATATAGATACATACACAGAGGCAAATACAGGCACACACAAAGAAGCTACCATACAAACACGCACATTCACTGTATATAGAAAACACACACACACACACACACAGAGGGAATCATCCATGCATACACACTCACACACACACACACTGTCTGATGCACCGCAGGCTTGTTGGGCTTCAAAGTAGTTGGAGAAGGTGTGAAACTAAAAAAAAAAAAAAAAAAAGCAGGGGAGAGCTTGATTTACTCTCTGTTTCTGGCTGTTTGAATATCTGACAAGGCAAGTCAAACACTCATGTAGCTCAAATCAGAATGGGAAATTAATAAAGGTGGAAATGTTTCTGAGAGAGAGAGAGAGAGACAAAGAAAGAGACCGAAAGAGAGAGAGAAAAAGACAGTCAGAGGTGGAGAGAGGGGGGGGCGGTGTTTCTGTTTATCTCCAGTATGAACCAATTAGGGTTTAACTCTATTAAAGGTGTTTTAAGACGCAATTTAACCCAGTTTATAGTCACTCAAACTATCAGTGGAGAAGAGTTACACTTCCTTTAGATGCTGGAAGGCTGAGGAAATGCTGCTGCTGGATCTTTAGAGGCTGGTAGTCGATCTACTTTACCAGCCAATTTGGCAGGTAACCAACCATCAGTCTGATTGTACTCTAAACATCAAGTTGGCTGGTAAAATATATTGTATATGGAGAGGGATATGTAATGTACTGCCGATTTTTTACGTTCTGTGCTGTCCCCTTGCACTGACTGGGAGTCTTGTTGTCCCGGTACTGTGTGTGTCAGCATGTATTTAAGTTACTGAATCAGCTGTCAGTGTGTTGTTGAGCAGTGTTAAAGGTCCCATATTTTGATTTCAAATATATTATGGTCCAGGATAGGAATAATGTTCTTCATTTGCAAATAACAATTGTGCAGTTAAAAGTTGAATTGAATGAATTTGAGGACTAAGACGATACAGCTCCTCTAATTCAAATGAGGTAAACCTGCTGAGTGGAGGCTTTCCAGTCCAGCTGCTGCAAACTGAACCATGATTGGATGGATTTCAGTCATTCTTTAGTGAGGGGAGCCAATCAGGACCAAGGCCAGTTGTGATGCGTTTCATGGAGTTAGTCTGAAACTTTTGTCCTGATAGTTGGGGAGGTTGGTGACCCCTCCATCCTTTGTATTTCACTGGTACACTGCACTACTAATGGTGCTAATGGGAGTAAACTGTGACCCCAACATCCCACACACGAAGCCATTGCAGAAGACCCAGTTATTATCGCAGGTTTGCTGAACTGCTGCTGCACTTTGGCTCCATCTCTGAGAGAAATGTCTCTGGAAATCACATTTTGCCTTTTCTTCAGCTGTTGGGTCTTTCAGGGGATTGTCTGGTAGCTAGTTGGTTGAGTTTTTTGTTCAAATAGATTTACTTGGCTGTATAACATTAAATAGAGAATTATCTACAGTACTGATGCAGCACTGGTGCATGATAACTGCATGAAGAGGGGCTTTTATAAATACTAAATATTTCAGTCGTTAATTGGGCCGAAATACCCAGAAAAACAGGTAGGAACACTCTGTATACTTGGATATATATGTGTCCTAGAATACACTGCAGATCTAGCAGAGCATACATACCAATGATCTCAACACTTCAGAAATTATTTTATGCTATTTTTGAGTTATCTGCCAAACTCTGTTTCCTTTTAATATATACATAAAGTCCCACAGCGAGACAGAGACAGCGAGGGCAGGCAGAGAATCTAAGATAGAAACTGAAACCCGGAGCCGCTTGCTGGAACACAACGTTTGAGTTTCAGTCGCAGCATCATTCACCATTCACTTTGTGTCTAGGGAGATGGAGAGGGTGTGTTTGTGCATCTTATATGCCCCACTTCCACTGTGTCGGAGAGGTGTTGTCAGATGTACCGCTGCCTAGTTTAGCTGAAAAAATAGGCGTCATAAACAGAAGGAGAAGTTAACACCAGCTTCTAGGCAAATGCTGTTCAGATACATCACATCACATATGGACAGTTCATACTGTCTGTATGTTGGTTATTAACATTATTTACCCTTTATTTACCCAGGAACAGTCAGCTGAGCATGCTTTCTCTTTTCCAGCGATCCCCTGCTTCACATGCAGCTACACACAGTACAGCAGCACACAGTCTTCTACTGTCGGCCACTCTCATAAGAAAGAGAAAAAAAAAGCCATTTTCTGACAAAAGACAGCTAAACCTGACGCAAGTTAATCTAAATCTGATGAACTCCATCTAAGTCTGACAGAAGACAGCTAAAAATGACATACAAAGGCGGCTGAGGATGTCCTAAAATGGCCATCATACTGTTGCTTAACATCACCTTTTTCTTTGGCACTGGAGAAATATAGCATATCAATATTTTATTAATTCAGGCTCAATTATATCTGAATTATTTCTCCTAAAACCCCCTTAGGGGCAATAAAGCAATGCATATCGGAATATACACCTGCATTCACTGATCCATTAGAGACTGAGAATAGAGTGAGTGCATAAAAATACATGTGAGAAAAAAAAAAATGAAAGCGCGAGGTGAGAAGCAGGATATAGCAGAGTGAGACAGTCGAGGCTTGTTTCTCAGGCTTCAGAAGTTTGAGAAAACAGTCAAAATCTCACACTGATTTGAAAATAAATTCATCCATGTGTAGGAGGTGGAGATGAGAGGAAAAGGAGGTCTGATTTAGGATATTGCATTCCTCTGGGTAACAGAACGTTTTATGTAGAGAAAGGGTTATAATTGAGTGGAAGAAAAATTACAATGCAACAAAATGACAATACAAGCTGTGAACTGTCTGGTATTTGTTTCGCTGATCTTTCAGCCCGGCACTGAAAACTAATTCCTATCGAACGAGCCGCGGTCGTTCTTCTCGAATTCTGCCGTTCTTCAGCTTCGGACTCAAACTCAGCCATCCCATCCCATCCCACAGCGAGTCCCACAGGACCCGAATCTGCTAATGGAGAGCCGGCATTAGACTCTCAGCAGAACGCGCTGTACGAGCAGATGAACACATTAACACCGAGGTTAAACAAGGGGAGAGAGAACATGGGCCTGGGCAGGATGCAGTGCGGTGATTTGCCTGGGGGCGCTTGTTCCGAGCCTCTGTCTCCAACCCTCTGCTTTCTCACTAATTAAATAATCATTATTCTACAGAGAAGTGTGTGGAAAAAACTGTTGCCACATTGCTCTCTGTTTGGATGAGGTGTATTCTTCCTATTTTTGCACATGAACAGAATCAGTTATTTTAGATTATTCCTCAAGGTTGAATGAGCCCCTGGTTCTGTTGTACATGACCTTAACTTTTCTAAATAGATTCAGACCAATCAATTTGATCATTAAAAACACCTATAAATTAGTCACTGCTGTACACAAGGACATTTCAAGCTTTTCATACCAGATGTACCAATACGCATTTGTTTCTGAAAATCTGTCTCTCTAATTTTTTGTTTCTGTAGAATGTCATGTATTTCATAGTTTTCATACCTTGATCTGTATTAAACTAAAGCTACAAGATACAACTTTTGGCCTCAAGGCAACAAAGTGTATTGTTAGCCCCGCCCTCCTCCCCTTCAGTTGGTCAAGTCCCCGCCCCGACACCTGTCAGTCATCTTGATGATGTCATCTCTCCTGAGGCTGAGGTCCTGAAGCCTCCGCAGCCGATCTGACGCTGACGTTCACCGTGTCTCTGAACGTTCAGCTTCGCTCTTCTCTCTTTTCTTCCTGCTTTCCTCCATTGTTGTTGTTGTTGTTGTTGTTGTTGCTGTGACTTCCTGCTCTGCGGCCGCTTGCCTCACCTTGGTAGCCACAACCGGCTCACCGCTGGCCACGCCCACAAGACATGGCCACAGGAAACGGTTTACACCCCAAAATGTCCTGAACATCATTGAAAAGCCAATTTCAGGCAAACGGGGGATTTAGGCCTGAACTCACAGACTGATAAGGTAGAATATATCCTATTGATTTATTGTTATTTGTGTAAAAATTGTGAATTGCAGTTTTTTCTTAACACATGCCATTATGTGGATGCTTTTATCCAAAGCACTTTCCAGTAACATAAGTGCATGTTTTTAGCCTGGCCGGCCCTGATGGGAACTGAACCCTCACCCTGCAGTGTTGGAGCCTTGCTCTACCCACTGAGTCGGGTTGAGTGCTCTGCAGCTCTGCAGCTTTGCCCAGAGGGAATCTGGTGTAGTTGCTCAGTTGGATTAGAGTTATGAGTTTAATAAGGAGCCACAGTGTCACATTTTCTATGCGCTTGTGCTTGGATTCGAGAGGATTTCTTATGTAAGCTGCAGCTCATCTCTGTGCATCTTTGCAGTGGCTCAGCGGGATCGTAAAGTAGTTGTTTGTTTCAAGCTTTTCTTAAAGGAAAACGTTTGGGTGCGACACATGGAGTAGTGGATAGAAAGATGGGCCTGTCATCAAAATGTCACAGGTTCAGTCTCCAAAACAAATCCATCAAGAGTTTGTCTTGGTGAAGCTTTATTCAGTAAGTTGTTCTGAATAAGAGTGTCATGTCTGTGAATGTCTAAAATGTAAATGTAATTGCTCTGAGTGTGATGCCTCTGTCTGTGCCTGAAGGAAAATATCAGTGCTTTCCCAGTCTGTGTCTTATTTTATGATTATTTGCACAAATGATAAAAAACACTGGAGAAAAGAGAGAAGAAGAGACATAAAACATGTGCAGCTGAGGTAGAAAACCCCAGAAGGCTGTGTAAAAAAGTCTCACCTCTACAATGATACAAATTACACCTTTCAAAGCGAGTTTATTGATTATGTTTATTGAGTCGAGTTTATTGATTATGGGGATAAACAGCAATGCTGCTCAATTTGTAATGGAGTTTTGATGAGAGCCGTCTTTAAACCCGCCTCAGTGCAGACCATAACAAACCATACCCAGGCTTAGCTGAGCCAGAAAACAAACACCTTCGAGTGTCGGCTGAATCGAGGCGTCTCCCCAAACACCAGTCAGATCGGCTGTTTGGCTTTCTTTCTCTTTCTTTCCGTTGTCGTCGTGTCTGGTCGTCCTCCGGGCCAACGCTGCTCAGCCAAGCCGCCGTGGAGCCGAGACTCCGGCTGCTGTGCCAGGTGAACGATGTGAGATTTGCTCATTGTCGAGGCAAAACCTGCACTACTGCCAACATTAAGCTGTGAAAAAGAGGGAGACTTTCTTACTAATGGATATACATTGTCTATTGTTGGGAGGGGGGATCAAAATCTGCCTTTAACAACTATTTTCTGGTGCGTTTTGTACATAATAGCCTATGTAATCCAATCTAGAAATAACAGAATTAAATGCAGTATGAAATAAGTAAAAAAAGCACTTAAAATATCAAATAGGACCCTACCAAAGTAGTTTGTTTGTTTACCATGGTAGTTTCCATTTCCATTTTCCAGTAACTAAGAAAAAAATCTGTTTCTATACCAGATAAGCAAGCATTCACTCAGTGTTGATATTTCTAGATTATGTCACTTGGTTTATACAAAATAGCTAGTAAATACCTAGTACATCTACAAGTTTGCTGATGTGGCTCGCGGTTAGAAAGGGGAAGGTCTCGCACCAAGTGGACTGAAATTTGGAAGCGTATTTCTTCTTCTTGGGACCTGTTTCATCCATTTTCAGCGGCAAACTGAGCGGAGGGCTTCAGGGTCATTTGCGCACGCTCACCTCTGCCTCTGGGTTGGGTTGCCAGGTACCACGACACATATCCCACACAGGAGCTGAGAAACACCCATTTGATTTGTATCACTATGAAATCGGGAGATTAACGGGAGAAATTACCAATCGAGAGCACAGCGGGAGAAAGGGTTAAAAATAGGGAGACTCTCGCGAAAATCGGGAGTGTTGGCAGGTATGAACCTGACAGATTTCGATGTGAGCGTTAAAACACAAATCACGTGTAAGTTGCCTCGGGATCCAGTTTTATATATAGCCCATACTGGATCCCATTCCTTCATATATTTTACAAACATACACTTAGAACATTTAGCATGATAAAAACAGATTAGGCCCATGAAAAGTATGTTTCTGCCCCATTATCCACAAGACAAGACTATGCTCTGAACTTGGGTCTGGGATCTTTCCCCTACAGCTGGAGACTGGCCGTTGCCGGGGGTTACAGAGGGAGAACAGCTCTGTGGCTGCTGTGATCTCAATGAAACTGAGAATGAGTTTCACTTTGCCTTTTATTGTCCTTTATATCATGACATACTGTACTGTTTAAATACTGTTTAAAGCTGTTTAGCAGGTGTCAAAACCTAGATCTGATTCGGTTAAGCGATGCAGGTAAACTCAAATGGCATTTGCCGACTTCCTAGAGAAAGCATGGGATAGGTGCGCCAAGAGAACATATATCTGATGTTTATTATATTATATTTTTGGCTTTTTTGATAGGCTACACATATTTTAGTATTATTCCCTTGATCTATCTTTTTGTATCCAGTTTTCAGATCATGTAGTTGAAAGGATGGGGGTTGCACATGATGGAAACTTACTTTGTTAAGCACTTATTTTATTTCATAACAGAATGTTTTCGGCCTTCATCAGTGTCTGATAGTAACTTATCTTTTTCCTCTATATGTAGGGAAACTTAATTGTCACAGGTGTGTGGAAAGACACAGGTGATCTCATCATCTCAACATGAGCTCGTTACAACATTGAATCAAGTGATTGTATTTAATGGGAACGGAGAGACAAGACAACAAGACATGAAAATACATTTAATTCATTCATTCATGCATGTGGTTCATATTGAAATTGGAAAAAATGCAACTCCATCCAGCTTTTCACTGATTAGAAAACATCAGATTTGTGTCACATGAGGGAAAAAAGTCTTAATTAGGACAGTTTCAGCTGCAAAAGACCGGCCTCATCTGGACCTTCAGGAATATCCTCCATATCTTGACCAAACGCAGGCATGTTTACATTACATTACATTACGTCATTTAGCATGACATTGATATTATAAGGTTCTATCTGACCTTTTTGTCACCGGTCCAGGTTTCCTCTAGTGCTGTAAGACAGATAACTGCTGAGTCTGGAACACTCAAAATATCTGTCTATCAGAATTCATATGCAACTTCTCAGTAGCAGAGTTGAATTCTAATTGTGGGTTTGATGCCTCTGTGTTTGCCTAAAGGAAATATCATTGTTTTCCCCTTTCTGGCTCATCTCATTTGTCACAGCTGTGTTTCACATCATCCTCAGGCCTTTTCAGATGACAGGTTTCAGTCACAGCTTGGAGCCTTGTGAAGCTTCGGTTTGGAGCTTCTGTTTCCACAAACATGCTGTATATCAGTTCAGATAATGAGGCTATGATAAGATAAAATCCACTTTGGGAGCTAAGTGTGTGGACTCTACTCCATCTATCATGTTCTGCTTTCTGTCTGGCACCTGTTGACATACAGGATGTGCGTGTGTTTCACTCTTTTTCCATGATGCAAAAATACAAACCAATTTATATCTTGATTTAACAAGATATTACTGGGGAAGAGGATTAGGGCCACATGTGAAAAATGTATTTGAGTTCTGAGATTAATCTTTTAAAGAGAATAAAGTCAGAAACTCAGAATTCTGACTTTATTCTCAGAATTAACTCGATATTTTCCATTGCTACTTTCTCAGATTTCTCAGGGAATTGAGTTTAAGAACAAATAAATTAAAACCTTCTGAAGCACAAATATAATCTTTGGGGGATATAATTTGTAGCATGGACCGTCACATTTTTTGGTGTTGAATTTTGCTTGTTTTGTAGCGCCACAGCAATATGAAGGATTTAATTTCATTACACTATGTATCCATTTTTGGAAAAAATTATACCTTGTGTTCCTTGCTTACTATAAAAAAA